>NW_026067964.1:4843127-4944292 GCF_014885135.2 Alexandromys fortis
TGGCCCCCCGCGGCGCCAAGCCTGTCCCCCCCCCCCACACACACACACACTGGCCCGATTCCCAGGCCAGCCTTTCTCTGCTCAGGGCCACCTCCCTCATCCACACAGGAAGGAGTGAGGGCTCTGCCTGGAGCGGTGGCCTGTCTCTCCGCTGAGAAAGGAGCTCACCGCGTGTCCACACTTAGGAGAAGGTCCCGTAGGGAAAGAAAAATGTCATGCTCGCGTACAGGCGATTTTACCAAGGAAAAGAAGAGGACTATAATTTTAAAATTGCTTAGCAGTCTCGTGCATTTATTGAACAAATGTAAATCATTTTCACCTCCCTTTTCTCTCATGCCTCTCCTCCCACTGGGGCCCTTCTTCTCGACAGCCCCCCTCATCTGCATGTCTTTGCTTTGTGTGTGGCCCGCTGAGTTTAATCACTTATTTGTACAAACTTGGGTGAGAGGTTGTTTAGTGGAGCAAGGGCAACAAACCAGTGGCAATATCACTGGAAAAATGACACCCCTTCCCCCAACTGAGGATTTTGAACAGTTCCGTAATGAGAGTGGGGCTTCTCCCCCATCCGTGTTGAAGGGGCCCTTCTTTCTGTTCCTCTTATATGATGATCCCTGACCCTGGAGAGGGTGACACACCGCTGGCCCACGGAGGGCAGAGCACTCCACTGTCACTCATCCTCCATCAGTTATGGGCCCCCTGTGTTAACCTTGGCTGGTGAAATACGAGGCTTCTCTGATGAAGACTTGGAAAGCTGGAGTTGGGGCTGAAGAATGGGGTGTGGGGCTCTCTCTATCTTTATAATCCTAAGGCCAAACAGGCGCTGGGGCTGGTGGGTTGTTGTGTGGTTTTTTTCATTGTGTGTGTGTGTGTGTGTGTGTTGGTATTTGGTTGTTTTTAAAGTCCATTTTGCTCTCCTTCACCTCTTGAGTCCTGGGATTTAAAAGAATCATTTTATTAGTATATGTTAATTATACACAATAGATTCATATTAGTATACACGATATAATTATACACAGTAATTATATATATTATATGTGTATGCTATATATGATAATCGCATATAATTATACACAATAGATTCAATTAGATTCATATTAGTATATGTTAATTATACACAATAGATTCATTCATTCATGACATTTTCATAACCATGTATGTATTTTTATCATACACACACACACACCCATTTTACCTCTGCTTCCTGCGAATTCTCTTCTTTCCCTAGCTCCCTTTCTTGTCCATGGCTTTTGGAGGGTGGGGCATGAGGTGGCTCAGTGGGTGAAAGGGCAGGTGTGATGCTCTGAGTTCCCTCCCTGGGGGAGGAGAGATCTGACTCTCCAGAAAGAGTGGAGTGGTATGAACATGCCCACTATACATACGCATTGCATGTACACACACAGAGAGACACACACAGCAATAAATAAGAAATAAAACAAAATAATGAAACTCATGAGTTTCATTAGGTTATATGACTACCGGGTGGAGTTTGTTGGCAGGACCAGGGGCATCTTTCCTGTGGCTCCCCAGCTGAGGAAAATGCCTCTCCTGTGTCAACCATCAACTAAGTATAAATACCCAGAAAGGCGTGGAGTCCTAGGAGCCCCTCCTTGCATGATGGGGCCTGATGGACCAAATCTTGTCTGGGCTGTTCCAGAGTGCAACAGCCATGTTGGATTGGTCATGGTTCCCTTAAAAGAACAGAACTGATAGAATAATATAGACTCTAAAGGGAACTCATTAGCTTAGCTTGCACGGTGTGGTCTGGGTAGTCCAACAATGGCTGTCTCACACTAGAGAATCCTGCAGTTGCTCAGAATCCAAACCTGGAGGACCCATAGGTCTCCATCTAGGGCTGAAGACTGAGAAGTCCTGGAGAGCTGTTGCTTTTTGTGTTGGAAGCCCCAAGTGGTTGCTTCGAATGTCGCGGCAAAGGGATTGAAGTCTTTATCAGTGAACGAGGAAGTAAGCAAAAGGCCAAATTTCCTTTTCCTATACCTTTTTATCTAGGCTGCCCTTAGAAAGTGCCACCCATTTTAGGGTGGGTTTTCTCACGTCAATGATATGATCAGGGAAATCTGTTGTAAAGAACAAAGAGGAGGAGGAGGAAGAAGAGAAGAGAAAGTGGAACTAGAAGACAGTAAGAGAGAAAGAGAGAGGGAGTCAGAGAGAGGAGGGAGGGAAGAGGGAGGAAGGAAGGAAAGAAGGAAGGGAAAAGAAAGAGAAGATAATTTGTTACAGGTGAGTCCAGCTGCTTGTCTTTTAGTTGATTCCAGATCCAGGCATGCTGGCAACCAAGATTAGCCCTCCCACACCACGCCCGGAAGTCAGTGTTCCCCACCACTCCCCATTTCCTCTAGTTCTTGTGTTCCTTCCTTTTCTTCTGCAGGGTTCATGAGCTGTGAATGATGTGATGTGGCTATTCCATTTATAGACGGGCATTATTCTCAGTGCTTGGACGAGTCATGAGTCTCTGCTGACGGCGTACTCTTCTGTGAGCATAAACACAGTTACTTATAAGGTAATTTGTTGGGCACATCGTGCCCATTTGAATGCTGGGGATTGTGACGGCAGTGAATCTGGAGGTGCAAAGGGCTCAAATGGTGGGTAGAGGCCAGGATGCCGATGAACAACCTATCATGTATAGAAGACCAGGTTAGCCTCAAGGCAACTGCTCATGGCCAAATGCCAATAGGCCAATAGCACATGCGGCTGAGAACGCTGTCTTCAAGGAAGGATTTTTTTTTTTTGTTTTGTTTTGGGACAGGGTATCATGGCACCCAGGCTGATCTCAAATTCACTCTACATCTGAGGAAGACCTTAAACTCCTGATCTCAAAGTCTCTGCCTCTCACATGCTGGGATTATAGGCAGAATCCACAATGCCTGGCAATTTTTAATACCTTTCATATTTAATATTTTTAAAATTATAAGGGCGTAGATGTGGCTCAGTGGCATAGTACCTGACTAACAGACCCAGGTTCTGGGTTCCATCCCAGCACTGCCAAAAACAAACAAACAAACAAACAAACAAACAAACAAAACAAAACAAAAACAAAATAACAACCAAAATTTATTATTTTATAATCAGAAGGATAAAAAGCAGTTCTTTAACATATAGATTGATAGGCTAGAATTCATGAATATCATCTCATTATTTATGGCTGACAATCTTGGTGCCCAGTGGGCTCTCCATAGCGATTTGTGCAATGAATGAATGAATGAATGAATGGCCCCGTGTTATCCTGTGTCTTATTTGGTTTGTTGTCGTGCTGCTACTTCCTTTTCTGAAGCAGTCCCCTGCTTTGGGGAGGGTGGGGTACAGATTGCACGGTCTCTTTCTATTCCAGTGTACTGCCTTAGTGTTCTGCCTTGGATTTTAGCAGCTGAAGCCCCGACTCCAGTCATGTTCCATTTAATAAAAATATTGTCAGATTTACTCGTAAGCTTGGCCTCTTCCCCTTCTCAACCCTTGTGCTATTGTTTGGGTGAGTTTGACTTGAAAAGTTTCCAATCTGTTCAAGAGCAAGGATTTGATATTGATATGGAGGGCTGCCATGAAGCCATTTCTAAGGGAGGAAAAATGCCCCCTAATCAAATGATTAAGTAGTTAGGTATACCCCTTGACTCATACAACTCAAAGTTGTATGTTTCATAGTGCTGGCAACGGGGGGCCTTGGTAAAACTGAGACCTATTTCTGGTGCCCCTTGGCATCCTCCCAAGTTGCCCATGGCCCTGTGTCCCCATGGATTGTTCTCATCATATGACAACATGCCCATAGCATTGTCACCACCTGAATTTCTACCAGACTTGTTCTTTATCTTACAGGAATTGAACCAAAGACTTTGAATACGTCAAGCCAATTCTCCACGACTGCGCTACATCCCCAGGCTCTGTCTCATACTGTCATGTTGCTCTCCGATTCTCCCCTGGATATGAGTTCTTTGGGGTCAAGCTCTCTCTTCTCATCCAGCCATCTCTGTATCTCAGTGCTCAGGACGGTCCCTGGCACGTGAAAGACATTCACTAAATATTTAGTTAACTAATGAGTTGCAGGGCAGAGGAAGTTGAACACTGATGACCTATTCAAGTCTGTACCAACCCCATCAGAAGAACGGTCACATTGTTAGTGGCCATGTGTATGGCCCCTGTATGACCTACCCAATCTTTTTTCACGATACTGGGTTCTTGACCTTATATCTTCACATTTCTGGAGCCTTCGATGAGAAGCAGAATCACCAGAGAGCAGCATCGCATTGACCCTGCCCCAGGTAGTAGAAGCCACCACAGCGGTGATCTTGTGAAGACACACGGAGGGAGGCCAGCCTGCTTTGCCTAGGACAAAGGGATTTCCTGGCTGGCAAGACTTTTAGTGTGGTGAATGGATCACTCTGCGATGAGAGCATTCAGTGGACTCCTGTGGCGCCCCACAGTGGACACTTCCTCTGTCGAGCTGCATCCTGTTGCCAGGCAATCACGCTCTCTTCCTGGAGCAGGGGAGACATCTCGGTGGCCACGGAATCTAGAAGTTACAGACCAGTATATCTGCGCAAGGACAAATTAAGGCAGTTCCTGCTTAATTTAAAGTGAAAGCTCTGTGTGTGTGTGTGTGTGTGTGTGAGAGAGAGAGAGAGAGAGAGAGAGAGAGAGAGAGAGAGAGAGAGAGAGAGAGAGAAGGCGGGTGAGTGAGAGAGACCTGATTTTCAACACTGAGTGCAAACATTATGCAAAACAACAAACTGTGGCTGCCAGTGAATCTTCTCCAGCGGCTGCTGAATGGCAGCTGCTGATGGCCTGACGTTCTGCATAGGGAGAGACTGAAATATAGTGAGTGTCTCGTCAGGGACGTGGGTCCAGGCCTATTAATCAGGGGGTATCAAGAGCAATTTTTATGAGCACAAATCTATTGTTGGGGGGTTGTGAAGACTAGTAAAAATAAACCCTAACTTAGCTCCTGTTACCTTTCTGATAATTGCTTCCTGATTTCCATGTATAAAATCACACCAGATTTTCATAATATCTTCTTGAGCAAGTTAATCCCTCTGACTGCTTCCTGATATGAAACAATACTAGTAAATAATTTGTGAGGTCAGGGTAAAGATTAAAGGAATGCATTTGAACCGCAGGGCAAGCCTGTGTCCCCTGCTAGAGTCACCAAGGCCAGTGCATCTTTGTTTCATATGAAAAGAACCTGGTCTCCCACAGGTTACCCAACTTGCCTAGGATGGTCCCACGATGAGCAGGACTAAGAGTTGAATACTGGTCGCCTGATTCTCATTTCCTCGTTTCTTTAGCACTAGGCTGGCATTATACATGTAACATAAGAAAAATAAAAGCAGAGCCAGAGAGATAACCCAGAGGGTAAAGTGCTTGGCAGGCAAGCCCGACAGCCAGAGTTCGATCCCCGGAACACATACAAAGGTGGACAGAGAAAGCCACCTCCACAAAGTTGTCCTCTGAACTCTGTGTGCAGACCTTGGCAGAGGTGTGTCCACACATACACAGGTAATAAAGTATTTAGAGAAGAAGAGCAAAGCCTCTTTGGGGGCTGAGGAAAGGGCTCAGTGGGAAGAGAACTTGCTCAGAATGTGAGTTTCTTCTTTTGGATAACTAGAACCCACGTGAAACCAGATGCTGCCGGTCTCGGCGCTCCTCCCCGGAGCTGGGGGGGGGGGGCAGAGGCAGGTGAATCTGTGGAAGCCCTAGGCTAGCCAGCTTGTGTGTGCAGCAGTGATCAGCCAGGGACTCTGTCTTTCCCAAGGGGGAAGGGGAGTACTGACCCTTGAGTTTTTCCTCTGACTCCCACACGTACGTTGTGGCAGATACTCGTTTGCACTCGTGGACAACTTTAGAAGAAAATCTAGCTTTCATCCTGCAGTAAGCGTTGCAGAGACGGTCAGTTTCAGTTGTCGAGTTCAGTGGCATTTCCTTCTGCTGCAGTGATCGAAGGGGAAATGCTACACAGTTAATAAAAACAGCAGATAATAAAAAGACTTTTTTTTTTTTTTTTAAAAAAAAGCCTTCATTATGCAATCTTGGGGGCAGCTAATTTATCTTCCTAATTATGTTTTGCTTAAGCTGATTTTAAAATTAGTTTGTTTATCCTGAGGACATACTGATTAGCAGCAGGGAGAGGTGGCCTCGAAGCATCTTGGGTGGAAGGGGGAAGATATTTTGAGATTCCAGGCAATTTCCACGGATCATTCTCAAGTGGCTACGGAAGGCAGAAGGCTGATAAGTTAATGGTGCTGTGAGTGTAATAACTATCATAATTATTGTTGGGATTATTTACATATAAGGGCTCAGCTTGCAGACCTGGAGGTAAAGAGGCCCCATGCTTCTTGTTCACTCTTCAAGGCTAATCAGAGTTCAGATAGTCAAGAGAGGGAGATGGGGAAAGGAAAAAAGGGTTGGGGAGATGGCTCGGTGTGTGTTCTGGTTTGCTTCCTATTGCCGTGATAAAGCCCATGTCCAAAAGCACCGTGGAGAGGGGAGGGTTTATTTCAACTTTCAGCTTCCAGTCTATCATGAAGGAAACTCCCGGCACGAAAGAACTCAGGCTACGAACCTGAAAGCAGGAATTGAAACTGAAGCCATGGAAGAACACTGCTTACTGGCTTGCTCACTTTTCTTTCTTATACATCACAGGATCACCTGGGGGGGGGGGCACTGCCTGCTGGAGGCTAGGCCCACCCACTTTAGTCATTAAGAAAATGCTGTGGCTACGGCCTTGCCTGCAGGCCAATGTGATGGAGGCATTTTCTGAACTGAGGTTCCCTCTTCCCAGATGCCTCTAGCAAGATCTCACTAGCACAGTGGGTAAGGGGCTTGCTGCACAAACCTGATTGCCTGGGTTGGATCCCCGAATTCCATGTAAAAGGTCTGAGGTGTTAATACTCATGTCTGAAATGCCGGTGCTCATCTATAGAGTAAAAACAAAACCAACTGTAGTAAGCCATGTGAACCCTTTCTTCCCCAAGCTGTTTTTGGTCAGTGTTCGATCACAGCAACAGAAAGCAAACTAAGACAGCTGTGATGGCTGTGGCAGGGATAGCTAAGTGGTAGGTGGGGATTGGGGAGCCTGGCTTGACCTTGTTCTTAGCGAAGAAGACATTTGCTAGACAGACATTCAAGGAAGGTTGTGCCCTGGGAATGTTTGGAGGAATTAGACGCTTGAGCACAAGGATTCAGGAAAGACAGACAACCCTAGCAGTGGGAGCCACCGAAGACCTTTAGAAAAGGAAATTTCCAGGCCCTTTAGTACTTACCAGCTCTGCTTAGTGTGGGTGTGGAACACTGAGGAGGAGAGCCCTCACTTCAGACCAGAAGGCAGCAGGACTTGAGCCGCATGCCTTAGCTAGATATAACAGAGGGCACACATCCTAGCTGTTATTCTCTTGATTCTAAGAAAAGAAATTTCTAGTTTTCTTGGCACATAATGGATGCTCAGTAAATATTTGTTGGGCGAATTAATTATATTTGAGTAGCTAATAGTAATTGCAATTATAAAATATCCACAAACACAAGAGTATATCTGAGTGATTGATAGCATTTGGGTAGTGTCTTTTCTTTTCCACGTTTCTACCTCTTAGCCACAGTTATGGGCGCTGTGACAATACTGGGGGCCTGCTGCTGGAGTCTGTGGCATGCTAGTTCTGTTTTTTCTGTCTCCCAATTCAGGACATCACAGAGTCACTCTGCCAGCATACTGGTTTCACAGCCTGTGACAGTATGTTTTAATTCTCAACTTGACCCAACCTAGAGTCACCTAGGAAGCCAGCCTCGCCAAGGATCACCTCCATTGACTTGGCCCACAGGTGGATTTGTGTGGGATTGTTTTAATGATGTTGACCGCTATAGAAAGACCCAACCCATTGTGGGCACCACCAATCTCGCAGCAGTGGTTCCTGAACTGTTTAAGAGTGTAGGAGAGGAACTGAGCATAGCAGAGGGATGGACATGTATGTGCTCACTCCTCTCTGCTCTTGACCCCGGATATGTGACTACTCATTGGAAGTTCCTGCCTTTTCCACTACAGAGGAGTTGTCACCTGGAATTACAAGCAGAAATAAACAAGCCCCTTTGTCCCCTAAGTTGCCTTTTCCTCAGGGTATTTTATCATAACAACAGTAATGGAACTACTAGAACACGGTCCCTCTCTCTTTACTTAATGGCTTGGGTTAGAGCCATTCCATCTGTGTTCATTTGCAAGCGCCTATACATTTAAAGCTATCATTTCCTGAATACCTCCAATACGACCAGACACATGCTGAAATGGGTCCTGTTTGCTCCAACCCTTCTGTCAGACCGGAGAATCAGGAGTTACTTTGTTTCCATTTTACAAACAAAGACAAAGGCAAGAACAGTAGACAGTACATTGAGGAATTCACACTGCAGTATCTGACTCCAGGGTTTAGGTTCTGAGGTGTGGGGCCACACCCCCTGCCACTGTATATCATGTGCACTTGGTGATGTAGAGAAATATGTTATACCTATGGGCGACAGATATTAATGCTCAGAATAAATGTTGGTGCTAAAGATGTATAGTAATTCAACGCAAGATAAGGGGAGTTGTTACCCAGAGTCTAATACCTGGCTGGCAGTGTGCATGGATAAGGAGAGAGATCAGTGGAGGCTGGAGCCTGCAGAGGGCTTAAGGACTGGGGTAGGATTTAACCTGTGGCCTTCCTGCTAGCTAAGGAGATTTGCTGAAAACCTTTGAACAATGCAAGGGCAAGTAGTAGGTCAAGTGTGGGCTGATGAAAACGGCAATGAGAAATTAGATCAGGGAAAGCAAGCATGAACAGGGCAAAACAACTGCTTGGTTCTCCAGATCTTGGAGCTGGTGGTAGAGCCTGGATGGGTGGACAGTGGGTGGAATGCCTTGACCCCTGTAGCAGACTTTTTTCTAGGTATACACTTCTAGGTTGATTGGTTTTCTGGGATGCTACCTTTTCGTTTTGGATATGGCCAGCCAACTCCCACGGTGGAAGACCACTCCCATGGTGACCGAGAAAGAGACAGCTCTCCAAGTTTGTGAGGGATGATGGGTTGGAAGATAATGCACTTCTTAGGTGACACACACCTTAAGTGAAAGGAAAATGGCCCCAAGGATTCCAGAAGGAACTGGAAATTCTAATTATGGAGGGAATTATACTGGTACTCTATAGTAGCCTGTATCTTTTTAACTTATCCATCATTTCTGCCCTTGGTGGCCCCCTTCAGTGCTCTATGTGGCTTAAAGGGGACTTGATCTAATATGCTATCCAAACACAGAAATATATGCCCCAGATGGCCAGCCAATCAGACTGCTCCTTGGCCATTGTGACTGAGGCAAGCACAGGAAGCCCATCTCTTTCCTTCCCTCCCTCTCTCTCTCTCTGTCTCTGTCTGTCTGTCTGTCTGTCTGTCTGTCTGTCTGTCTCTGTCTGTTCTCTCTCTCTCTCTCTTTCTCTCTCTCTCTTTCTCTCTCTCTCTCTCTCTCTCTCTCTCTCTCTCTCTCTCTCTCTCTCTCTCTCTCTCTCTCTCGAGGTTGAACCCAGGGCCTCATGCATGCTAGGCAAGGTAGGCACTCTGCCACTGAGCCACAAGCCTGCCTCTGATCTCTTAAATACGCCTGGAAGAGTCTCTCAGGTAGCAGCTGTTTTGGAGATTTGGGGCATTCACTGAGCTAGGATGGTTTGTCCAATTAAGGTTAAATTTTATCTCCTGGAGTAGAAGCAAACGAACAGAGGCATAAACCAGAGGATCTTTGAACCTGAGGTGGTTTAAGAAGCAAATACAGCCACAGTTATCTGTAAGCCCTACCTCTCGACATTTTGATAAAGGAGCGTTCTGTAAACATATTGACAAATTTTCTCCCAGGGATATTATAAGCAGTTCACGTTCCCTCTAAGACCTAAAAACATCTTTTAGGGAATCAGGTATCTAATAATAATAAAAAATAGCAGATAAGAAGTTATGTGATTTCTGTTCTGATTCGTGTTTCTTTGATCTCTAAGGAATTGTCTTTTTAATATTTGTTGTCCATTTTCATCTGCAAGCGGCTCTTTTGCTGTGCTCACAGCATCCCATTGCTGTGCACACCATTTCCATGTTGCCTTTCAGGGTTCTTTCTATACCAAGGACCTCACAGGCTTTTCTGCTTTCAATACTGCCCTCAGTCTGCCATCTTCTCTGACTGTTTGCTATGGGTTAAACATGTAGTTTTGGCATGACTTAGATGCAAGAAAATGTATCCGCCTTTAGTGTACAGCTAATTGATGTTTTTAAAAAGGTTTATTTATTATTTTTATGTGTGTGTGCTTGTGTGAGTTTATTTGTGCCCCATGAGTCAGGGAGCCTGCAGAGTCCAGAAGAGGGTAGAGGATCCTCCATCACTGGAATTACAGGTTACTACAGGTGATCCACCAGGTGACTGCTGGGAACTGCATTTGGATCCTCTGTGAAAACAATAATCATATCTCCAGTCCCTGACAATTTCCTTAATTCTAATAAATGTATATCCAGATTATGATCATGGCCACAATCCAGAGATAGAATATTTCTGTCACCCTGGGAAACCTCTCTGGCCATTTTACAGAGAGGTAACATGCCTGGAAGGGTCTCTCAGGTAGCAGTTGTTTTAAAGATTTAACAGAGAGGTAATGATATAACATTCAGAACCTTTTGGTGCATGTGTGTGAGTGAGTTTATGGGTATACATGCTGGTGTGCATGCATGTGTGCACATACATGGAGGCCAGAGGTCAATGCCAGGCATCTTCATTAGGCGCTATCTGCCTTATTTGAGAGAGACCTGCTCCTTCTGGTCCTCCTCTCCTCCCCAACCCTCCCTGTCTCACGGGACATATAGTCTATTACTCTCCGGCTCCTCTCCTCTCTTCTCTTAAGATCTCTTTGTCCCCTTATGATCCCCTACCCCTGTCTATCCACATGCATAGATATTAAAATCTAGAATCCACATATGAGAAAACACACAGAATTTGCCTTTCTAAATTTGGTTTATTTCAGTTAATACAATAATTTTCAGTTCCATCAGTTTTTCTGATGTTGTCATGACTTCCTGTGTGTGTTTTTCTGAATGATATTCCATTGTGCCTAAAGTACCACGTTTTCTCTACCCATTCATCTCTTGGTGAATATCCTGGTTCCTGGTTCCATTTTCTAATGATTGCAAGCAGTGCAGGGTTAAACATGTGTTCAAATATCTCTGACATATGCTGACCTGGAGTCTTTTGTGTATGTACCCAGGGGTGGTACAGCTAGGTCATATGGCAATTCTTTAGAGATAAACTTAGATAAAATATAACCAAACTGAACGTGAAGGAAAAAGCCACACAGACCTGCTGAAAAAGCTTGGAGATATGTATCAGTGAATGACTCTGTGGACTTGTGTTTTAGATCTAATATTGAGAAGGCATTCATTGCCCTACATTCATCTATAACTTTGGCCAACCCCAATTAAAACCTCTCAAGTTATTTTATAGAGATTGACAAACTAACTCTAAGATTTTTTATTATTTTATTTTATTTTTTTTTTGGTTTTGGTTTTTCGAGACAGGGTTTCTCTGTAGCTTTGGAGCCTGTCCTGGAACTAGCTCTGTAGACCAGGCTGGTCTCGAACTCACAGAGATCCGCCTGCCTCTGCCTCCCGAGTGCTGGGATTAAAGGCGTGCGCCACCATCGCCCGGCCTAAGATTTTTTAAATTGATTTTATTGAGCTTTATATTTTTCTCTGCCCCCCCCCCCGCCGCCTCTCTCTTCCCCTTCAACCCTCTCCCATGATCCCCATGCTCCCAATTTACTCAGGAGATTTTGTCTTTTTCTACTTCCCATGTAGATTAGATCCATGTATGTCTCTCTTAGGGTCCTCTTTGTTGTCTAGGTTCTCTGGGATTGTGATTTGTAGGCTGTTTTTCTTTGCTTACTTATGAGTGAGTACATATGATACGTATCTTTCTGGTTTCTGGGTCCAGGTTGCCTCACTCATATGATGTTTTCTAGATCCATCCATTTGCCTGCAAATTTCAAGATGTCATTATTTTTATCTGCTGTGTAGTACTCCATTGTGTAAATGTACCACATTTTCTTTATCTATTCTTTGGTCGAGGGGCATTTGGGTTGTTTCCAGGCTCTGGTTATGACAAACAAAGCTGCTATGAACATAGTTGAGCACATGTCCTTGTGGTATGATTGCGCATCCTTTGGATATATACCCAAAAGTGGTATTGCTGCGTCTGGAGGAAAGTTGTTTCCTAATTTTCTGATAAATCACCATACTGACATCCAAACTGGCTGTACCAGTTTGCACTCCCACCAACAATGCAGGAGTGTTCCCTTTACCCCACAACCTCTCCAGCATAAGTTGTCATCAGTGTTTTTGATCTTGGTCATTTTTACAGGTGTAAGATGGAATCTGGAATCTCAAAATTGTTTTGATTTGCATTTCTCTTATGACTAAGGATGTTGAACATTTCCTTGAGTGTCTTCGGCCATTTTAGATTCCTCTGTTGAGAGTTCTCTATTTAGGTCTGTACTCCATTTTTTTATTGGATTATGTGTTCTTTTGGTGTATAATTTCTTGAGTTCTTTGTATATTTTTGAGATCAGACCTTGGTCTGATGTGGGGTTGGTAAAGATCTTTTCCCATTCTGTAGGCTGTCGTTTTGTCTTGTTGACCATGTCCTTTGCTTTACAGAAGTTTTTCAGTTTCAGGAGGTCCCATTTAAATTGTTTCTCTCAGTGTCTGTGCTACTGGGGTTATATTTAGGACGTGGTCTCCTGTGCCAATGCGTTCAAGTGTACTTCCCACTTTATCTTCTATGAGTTTCAGTGTGGTTGGCTTTATATTGAGGCCTTTGATCCATTTAAACTTGAGCTTTGTGCATGGAGATAGATATGGGCCAATTTCATTCTTCTACATGTTGCTATCTAGTTGTGCCAGCACCATTTGCTGAATATGATTTCTTTTTTCCATTTGATATTTTTTGCTTCTTTGTCAAAAATCAGGTGTTCGAAGGTGTGTGAATTGATATCCGGGTCTTCGATCCCATTCCATTGTTCCTCCTGTCTGTTTTTATGCCAATACCAGGCTGTTTTCAGTACTGTAGCTCTGTAGTAGAGTATGAAGTCAGGGTTGTGATATCTTCAGAAGTTCTTTTATTGTAAAGGATTGTTTTTGGCTATCCTGTTTTTTTTTTTTTCCATATGATGTTGAGTATTATTCTTTTGAGGTCTGTGAAGAATTTTGCTGCGATTTTGATAGGCATTGCATTGAATCTGTAGATTGCTTTTGGTAAGATTGCCATTTTTACTATGTTAATTCTGACTATGCAGGAGCATGGGAGATCTTTCTACTTTCTGGTGTCTTCTTCAGTTTTTTTCTTCAAAGGTTTAAAGTTCTTGTCATGAAAGTTTTCCACTTGTTTGATTAGAGTCAAGATATTTTATGTTATTTGTGGCTATTGTGAAGGGTGATGTTCTTTTGATTTCTTTCTCAGCCCTTTTATCATCTGTGTACATGAGGGCTACTGATTTTTTTGAGTTAATCTTGTATCCTGTTACATTGCTGAAAGTGTTTCTGAGTTGTGGAAGTTTCTCAGTAGAATTTTTGGGGTTGCTTATGTAAACTATCATATCATCGGCGAATAATGAGAGTTTGACTTCTTTTCTGATTTGTATCCCCTTGATCTCCTTTTGTTGTCTTATTACTCTAGCTAGGACCTCAAGAACTACATTGAGTAGATATGGAGAGAGTGGACAACCTTGTCTTTTTCCTGATTAAGATGAGATTGCTGTGAGTTTCTTCTCTCCATTAGTTTGATGTTGGCTGTTGGCTTGCTGTATATTGCCTTTATTATGTTTAGGTATGTCCCTGCTCTCTCCAAGACCTTTAGCATAAAAGGATGTTGTATTTTGTCTAAAGCTTTTTCGGCATCTAATGCTAGCTCTAAGATTTAGGCTAAGCTAAAGCTCACTTAAAATGCTGAGAAAGGAGAACACAGTAGGAGAGGCCATACTGATTTCAAGACAGAGTAAAGCTGAGTTAATCAAGACAGTAGGGAATGGGCAGAAAATAGACCTGAAGTCCATGGGACACAGTTTAGCGAACACCACTCCTGCACAGCCAGGTGATTTATTTTCCAAGATATTTTGATGAAGTAAAGATAATTGCTATTGACAAATTTTGCCAAACACTTAGACATCTGCATGAAAAAAAAAACCCGTCAGTCTGAGTTCCACAGAACAGACCAAGATTATCTTGAGAGGAGCCAAAAACTTAAATGTGAAAGCCAGAACGCTAATGTTCTGGAATAAGGCCTTAGAAAAACAGCTTGGAGACCTTGGCGGTAGACAAAGCTTTCTCAAGACACAAAAGTTCCTTAACCTCAGAGAACAGATTTGATAAATTGAATTTCATTAAGGGTTTCTGCTGTCAAAATAATGGAGAAAATTGAAAAGGCAAGTCTCAGAATGGGAGAGCATTGAAGATGACTCAGTGGAAGAGCTGCATTGTAGGTGCTTTGGATGTACAAAAACTTACATTTTTTACATAGTCAAATGTATCAATCTTTTTCTTTATAAAATAGCTTTAATATTTTTTCTTACATTCTACTAAGCCCACCTATATAAATATTTATAATTTCCTGGCTTTAATAATGTTTGAATTCTAGTCTAAAGTTAAATATAAAATGATCACATTAAACATTTTAAATCAACTGTCAACAACATTGGCAAACCAGGCTTGGCACTGGCGCTGTAGTAGAACACTTGCTTGGTGTACACGAGGCCCTGGGTTCAGTCCTCAGCCCCACAAAACTACAAGTTTTCAAATCACCCCAATTCTCATTGTTAGTCCACCTCCTCCTAACTTAAAACTCCCTGTTAATTAGTGAATCCCTAGAGACCCCCAGGCCTGCTCTGGGCTTCATTTTGCTTTCAAGACATGGCAACAGTCAAAGACTCTAAATTCTTCTTCTCTTTTGTACCTGCTTATGTTGATCTCGCTTTCTCTTCCTCCAGAACTGTATCAACCCCTCTCTTTTCTCTTTCTCTCTTCCCTGAAGGCAGCACTTCCCAACCTTCCCAGTGCTGCGACCCTTTAATACAGTTCCTCCTGTGTGGTGACCCCAACCAGAAAATTATTTTTGTTGCCACTCATAACTGTAATTTGCTACTGTTAGGAATTAGAATGTAAATATCTGTGTTTTCCAATGGTCTTAGGCAACCCCCGTGAAAGGGTTTGCTCTCCAAACGGGTTGTGACCCACAGGTTGAAAACCACTGCCCTAAGGTAACTGAGATTCTAATTATTCTTCGTGGCATCCTCTTTTCCCTACCTAATCATTTGAGTTGTTTTGAGTTAGTGAGAATATTCTTGACCTTATTATCTAAGCCATGTTTACTCAGCTCAAAAGAATGAAGAAATAGGGGTATTAAAGCTAGGGGTAAACTAGCCCATTATTACTCGATAGTTCAGCAACCCTGATTCTATTGGGTAGAGGAAAAAAAAAACCCCACGAACTACTTTTTCAAATCACAGGGGCCCAATACATGACCAGCCTTTCCCAAAGTACAAGCCTCCGGATGGGACGAGGGATTAATTAACCATTGGCGATAGTTCTCCGCAGCGATTGACTTCTTTGCACAGCTAACTGCTATCCATATTCATTGTGAACCACCTGAGAACCAAGTAGAATTGACTTCAAACGAAGGAGACAGGTTAAAAGGAAGCATTGATCTCACTCATGGGGAAGTTTGGCTAAACTGACCTCCACAAGTCCTGCAGAAATAACCAGTTGCTGTTGACTTTGCCCGTGAGACTGGCATGGAACAGAGAAAGGACAGAGGACCTACAGAGCCCAGTTTTGAGACAGGGATGAGTGTTAGCGATAGAATTCTGGGGCTCCTGGGAGAACCCAGCATTAGGACAGCTGCTTTCACAGCGCTCAGGGCTCCTCAGAGCACTCCCACCCCACAGTTCTGCCTTTGGGGAGGTGATGCCCCCACTTGCTTGGAAACAGGACCCCTCGGCATGGTGTTCCAGTGACTCATTTGGGAGCAAGAGAAAAGAATACAGAGATTGATATGCCTTATAAATTCAAGATTACATTATTGTGCGCTGGAACGTAAAAGGATGACGTGGGAAAATGAGTTAACTAGTGTGTGTCAATAGCAGAGCTTAAGAAATCATCTTCAGTCCCCAGCTAGGTCCTTGGGCAGCAGAGGAGAGGGCGCCTGAACTGGCATTATCCCATAGCAACACTGATGAATATCTTGCATTATCACCATAGAACCTTCATCTGGCGATGGATGGAGATAGAGACAGAGACCCACATTGGAGTACTGGACTGAGCTCCCAAGGTCCAGATGAAGAACAGGAGGGAGAACATGAGCAAGGAAGTCAGGACTGCGAGGGGTGCGCCCACCCACTGAGAAGGTGTGACTGATCAAATGGGAGCTCCCCAAGGCCAACTGGACTGGGACTGAATGAGCATGTGATCAGACTGGACTCTCAGAATGTGGCTGACAATGAGGGCTGACTGAGAAGCCAATGATAATGGCAGTAGGTTTTGATTCTACTGCATGTACTGGCTTTGTGGGAGCCTAGTCTGTTTGGATGCACACCTTCCTAGACCCGGATGGAGGGGGAAGGGCCTTGGACTTCCCACAGGGCAGGGCACCCTGACTTCTCTTAGGACTGGAGAGGGAGGGAGAGTGGGAGTGGGAGGAGTGGGAGGGAAATGGGAGGAGGGGGAGGAGGTGGAAATTTTTAATAAATAAATAAATTTAAAAAAAGAAAAAAAATCATTATTTCCCTTCAAATAACGGCTATTAACAGTTTACTACAAACTTAGCTAGTCATATCTTATAAAACAAAAACCCCTACTACAAGGATACGAGAAGGCGTGTCTTCTCCCAGGTCGTGGGCTCTGGCCCAAGGACCGATGAGCAGCTGTTAGTAAAGCTGCCGCTTTCCTCCTCCCCAGCCTTTATGCCCAACTGAAAAGCAGGTTAATAAGATTTAATGTCATCTAGCCCTTCAGCCCAAATGATGAAACCCACGCCCCGCCAGTGTCAATAGGAGTTTAGGGTGAGTGGCTGTACTGCTTTTAAGAACTCCATGTTCTTTTTAGCAGCGTTGCCTTGTTACCCTTAGTCAGTCAAATGTGGCCTTGTGACCCATGGCCTTGTCTTCTCTGCTGGTGTCATCCATGACGGATGCTGAAGGCCAGTCTCTAATCTTACGTTCTAGTAATCTTACTTTGTACGTGGTACACACGACCAGGATGGGAGTCTAGATAGTCTGACGCTGTAAGTCAGCAGGCAAGCTGGTGTGAGGGCCTAAAAGGAAGAAGGAGAGGGCAGTGTATGGGCTCACTGTTGACTTTGGGATGTACCAACTCCCTAGTTGGAACAAGGTCAGTACTGGGGCTAAATCCCAGTTCTTTGAGAAGCTAGCCAGTAGGAAATGGTAAACCAAGTAGATGTGGGACTTTTTAAATAAATCATAATGGGGTTAGCAATGTCCTAAACATTATAAAAGATAATAAATAACTTGGTTCGGGTAAGTGTACAAGGCCGAATTCTTTGGGAGGTGGTCTCCTTTGACTCAGTGCTCTGCAGGAAAAGCCAAAGGCTGGAACTATGAGTTCACTTCCCACTTGCTCAGTCCTTCACACCATGCCTTCCATCATGTGTCTGCACGCAGAGTGACCAATGAGCTTGTCAGATCAAATGGTGAGAAGACATGGTATCTCTAGGGTCCTGGGTTCAGGATATCCCGTTTGCTCTGGTTTTCCCCTCTCACTGTTCAGAAGCAACCTGCCCACCGTCCTCCATCCCCAGATGTCCCCCCTGGCTTGGGTTGGTGCTGACCGGAAGCCTAGTCAGTACATTGATGATGAGAGCGTGTAGAAGGGGTAGAGGATGGGGGTCTCTAAGGCAAGAAAAAGACAGGACAGAAGTGATTTGAGGACAGCCACTTGGGGAAGGGATTTGGCACAGCTATGAACATTGACATTTCTGCTGTGTAGTACTCCATTGCATAAAAGTAAGACATTTCCTTAAGTATTTTTTGGTTGTTTCCAGGTTCTGGCTATGACAAACAATGCTACTATGAACATAGTTAATTAAGCACATGTCCTTGTAGTATGATAGAGCATCGTTTGAGTATATACCCAAAAGTGATATTGCTGAATCTTGACCAAGGTTTTTCCTAATTTTCTGAGAAATTACCATATTGATACTCAAAGCAGCTGTACCAGCATGCATTCCCACCGGCAATGCAAAAGTGTTCCCTTTACCCTACTACCTCTCCAGCATATGTTGTCATCAGTGTTCTTGATCTTGGCCATTCTTAGAGGTGTAAGATGAAATCTCAGAGTTGTTTTGATTTGCATTTCTCTGATGACTAAGGATGTTGAGCATTTCCTTAAGAGTCTTTCAGCCACTTTAGATTCCTCTGTTGAGAGTTCTCTGTTTATATCTGTACCCCATTTTTTAATTGGTTATTTGTTCTTTTGATGACCAATCTCTTGAATTCTTTGAACTCTCTATCCAATGTGGGGTTGGTGAAGATCTTTTTCCATTCCATAGGCTTTCATTTTGTCTTGTTGACTGTGTCCTTCACTTTACAGAAGCTTCTCTGTTTCAAGAAGTCCCATTTATTAATTGTTTCTCTCAGTGTCTGTGCTATTGGGGTTCTATTTAGGAAGTGGTCTCCTGTGCCAATGTGTTCAAGTGTGCTTTCCACTTTCTCTTCTATGAGGTTCAGTATGGTTGCTGTTACGTTGAGATCTTTGACCCATTTGGACTTAATTTTTGTGCAGGGAGACAGGTATAAATCTATTTTCATTCTTCTATGTGTTATTATCCAGTTATGCCAGCACCATTTGTTGAATAGGACATCTTTTTATATTTTTTGCTTTTTTTTTTTTCAAAGTCAGGTGTTCTTAGGTGTGTGGATTGATATCTGGGTCTTTGATTCAGTTCAGTTGGCCCTCCTGTCTGTTTTTATGCCAATGCCAGCCTGTTTCCAGTACTGTAGCTCTGTAGTAGAGTTTGAAGTCAGGGATTGTGATGCCTCCAGAAGTTCCTTTATTGTACAGGATTGTTTTGGCTATCCTGGGTGTTTTGTGTTTCCATATGAAGTTGAGTATTGATTGTTCTTTTGAGGTCTGTGAAGAATTTTGCTGGGATTTCGATAGGCATTGCATTGAATCTGTAGATTGCTTTTGGTAAGATTGCCATTTTTACTATGTTAATTCTACCGACTTAAGAGCATGGGAGATCTTTCCATTTTCTGGCATCTTCTTCAATTTCTTTCTTCAAAGATTTAAAGTTCTTGTCATACAAGTCTTCCACTTGTTTGATTAGAGTCGAGATAGTTTATGTTATTTGTGGCTACTGTGAAGGGTGATATTTCTCTGATTTCTTTCTCAGTCCATTTATCCTCTGTGTAAAGGAGGGCTACTGATTTTTTTGAGTTAATTGTATCCTACATTAGTGAAGGTGTTTATGAATTGTAGAAGTTCCTTGGTAGAATTTTTGGGCTCACTTATGTAAACCTTCATATCATTAGCAAATAAGTAAGAGTTTGACTTTTTCTTTTCCAATTTGTATCCCTTTTATCTCCATCTGGTGTCTTATTGCTCTAGTTAGAACCTCAAGAACTATATTGAATAGCTATGGAGAGAGTGGACAACCTTGTCTTGTTTCTGACTTCAGTGAGATTGCTGGGAGTTTCTCTCCATTAGTTTGATGTTGGCTGTTGGCTTGCTGTATATTGCCTTTATTATGTTTAGGTATGTTCCTTGTTTCTCTGCTCTCTCCAAGACTTTTATCAAGAAAAGATGCTGTACTTTGTCAAAGGCTTTTTTAGCATCTAATGAAATGATCTTTTTTTTTTTTCAGTTTGTTTATTTGGTGGATTTTGTTGACAGATTTTCGTATGTTGAACCATCCCTGCATCTCTGAGATGAAGCTGTCTTGCTCATGGTGGATGAGTTTTCTGATGAGTTCTTGGATTCGGTTTGTCAGTATTTTATTTATTATTTTGCATCAATGTTCATGAGTGAAATTGGTCTGTAATTCTCTTTTTTAGTAATGTCTTTGTGTGGTTTGGATAATTGGATAATTGGTCAGGATAATTGTAGCCTCGTAAAAAGCATTTGGCAACATTGCTTCTGTTTCTATTGTGTGAAACAATTTGAGGAGTATTGGTATTAGTTCTTTGAAAATCTTGTAGAACTCTGCACTGAAACCATCTGGTCCTGGGCTTTTTTTGGTTGGGAGGCTTTTGATGGTGGTTTCTATTTTTTTAAGCCATTATAGGTCATTTAATTTGCTTATTTGGTCTTGATTTAATTTTGGTAAGTGATATTTATCTAGAAAATTGTCCATTTCCTTTAACTTTTCTAATTTTGTGGAGTACAGGTTTTCAAAATATGACCTGATGATTCTGTTTTCTTTCCATGTCTGTTGTTATGTCTCTCTTTTCATTTCTGATTTTGTTAATTCAGTTATTCTCTCTCTGCCTTTTGGTTAGTTTGGGTAAAGATTTGTCTATTATGTTGATTTTTCTCAAATAACTCTTTTTTCATTAATTCTTTGTATTATTTTCTTTGTTTTTATTTTGTTGATTTCAGCTCTCAATTTGATTCAATTTCCTGCAGTCTATTCTTCCTGGGTGAGTTTGCTTATTTTTGTTCTGGAGTTTTCAGGTGTTTTAATTCACTAGTGTGGGATTTTTCTAGCCTTCTTTATGTAGGCATTTAGTGCTATGAACTTTCCTCTTAACACTGCTTTCATTGTGTCCCATAAATGGCATGTTATGTGGTCATTTTCATTGAATTTTAGGAAGTCTTTAATTTCTTCTTTTATTTCTTCCTTGACCCATTAATGATTCAGGTGAGCATTGCTGAATTTCCATGTGTTTGTGGGGTTTCTGAAATTAGTATTGCCGTTGAATTCTAATTTTAAGCCATGGTGATTCAATAAGGTATATGTGGTTATTCTATTTTTTTGTGTCTGTTAAAGTTTGCTTTGTTACCTAGTATATGGTCCGTTTTTGAGAAGGTTCCATGAGGTGCTGAGAAGAAGGTATATTCTTTTATATTTGGATGGAATCTTCTATAGATGTCTGTTAAGTCCATTTGAGTCATACCATCTGTTAGTTCCTTATTTCTCTGTTAATTTTCTGTCTGACTTACCTGTCCAGTGGTGAGAGGGGAGTGTTGAAGTCTCCCACTATTAATGTGTGGAGTTTAATGTGTGATTTAAGCTTTAAAAGTGTTTCTTTTATATATGAGGGTGTCCTTGTATTTAGGACATAGATGTTCAGTATTAAGATTTCCTCTTGATGAATTTTTCCTGTGACTAATATGAAATGTCCTTCTTTGTCTCTTTTGATTGATTTTAGTTTGAAGTCTATTTTGTTAAATATTAGGATAGCTACACCAACTTGCTTCTTAGGTCCATTTAATTGAAAAAAAATTTCCAACCCTTTACTCTGAGACAATGTCTGTCTTTCTCTCTTTTGATTGATTTTAGTTTGAAGTCTATTTTGTTAGATATTAGGATAGCTATACCAGCTTGCCTCTTAGGTCCATTCGATTGAATAAAATTTCCCAACCTTTATTCTGAGACTTGAGGTTGAGGTGTGTTTCTTGTATACAGTAGAAGGATAGATTCTGTTTTTGTATTCAATCTGTTAGACTGTGTCTTCCTTCCTTCCTTCCTTCCTTCCTTCCTTCCTTCCTTCCTTCCTTCTTTCTTTCTTTCTTTTTGTTTTGTTTTTTTGAGACAGGGTTTCTCTGTGGCTTTGGAGCCTGTCCTGGAACTAGCTCTTGTAGACCAGGCTGGTCTCCAACTCACGGAAGTCTGCCTGCCTCTGTCTCCTGAGTACTGGGATTAAAGGCGTGTGCCACCACGCCTTATGCCTGTGTCTTTTTATGTGTTGTTGGAGGTTTCTGTCCTGTCCAGTCCTGCAGCTGTTCAGTCCCAAAGAAATACACAGAGGTCTACACTAACTATAAACTGATTGGCTTCTTAGTAACTCTTATAAGTTACATTGGCCCATGATTCTTGTCTGTGTTAGCCTTGTTGCTTGGTACCTGTTTTGGCAAGGCAGTCACATCTTGCTTGCTCTGTGTCTTGGTGACAATTGCAGACTGACTGTTTCTTCTTCCCTGAATTTTCTTGTTATCTTTGTCCCACCTATACTTCCTGCCTGGCTACTGGCCAATCACATTTATTAAACTACAATTGACAGGGTACAGACCATTGTCCCACAGCATTTATAGGTGAGTTGAGTCCGTTTATATTAAGGGATATTAATGACCAATAATGGTTAGTTCCTGTTATTTCAGTTTTTGTTGTTGGTGATGTTATATGTGTTTTTCCCTTTTTTAGGATTTTCTGCTGTGAGGTCATCTATTGTCTGTAGTTTTTGGATGTAGCTAACTTCCTTGCGTTGGAGTTTTCCTCCTAGTACTTTGTATAAGGATGGGTTTGTGGCTAGGAATTGGTTAAATCTGGTTCTATCATGGAATATCTTGTTTTGCTCATCTATGTTGACTGAAAGTTTTGCTGGGTATAGTAGTCTGGGCTGGCATCCATGGTCTCTTAATGTCTGTATAACACTTGACCAGGACCTTCTGGCTTTTATTGTCTCCAATGAGAAGTCAGGTGTAATTCTGATAGGTCTGCCTTTATATATTACTTGGCCCTTTTCCTTTGTAGCTCTTAATATTCTTTCTTTATTCTGTATGTTTAGTGTTTTGATTATTATGTGGTGAGGGAAGTTTTTTTGATTCAGTCTATTTGGTGTTTGTAAGCTTCTTGTATCTTCATATGCATATCTTTCTTTAGGTTGGGAAAGTTTTCTTCTATGATTTTGTTGAACATAATTTTTGTGTTTTTGAGTTGGACTTCTTTTCCTTCTTCTGTCTCTATTATTCTTAGGTTTGGTCTTTTCATGCTGTCCCATATTTCCTGGATATTTTGTGTTAAGCTTTTGTTAGATTTAATGTTTTCATTAACTAATGAGACAATTTCTTCTATTGTATCTTCAGCGCTTGAGATTCTCTCTCCCATCTCTTTTATTCTTCTGTTTAGGCTTGCATTTGTGGTTTCTGATCATTTTCTGATAATTTCTGTTTCTATATTTCCCTTCGTTTGTGTTTTCTTTATTGTCTCTATTTCAGTTAACAAGTCTTGAATCATTTCTTTCATCTGTTTGGTTGCTTTTTCTGTAAGGGATTTGTTGATTTATTCCAATTTTTTGTTTGTAGTTTCCTCCATTGCTTTGAGGGAATTTTTTATTCTGTAAGGGCCTCAAACATTCTCCTAAAGTTATTTTTTAGGTTGTTTTCTTCTGCTTCATCTAAGTTTGGGTGTTCAAGTCTTGCTGTTGTAGGGCAACCAGTTTTTGTTGGTTTTGTATTGTTCTTTGTGGTATTAAGAATGTTTTTTTTTTATCTTGTCTACCCATCTTTTTCTCTGATTGGTATAGTTGAGGCTATGTCTCTAGTGATCAGTTTTCCAGGTGTCAGTGGGCTCAAGGCTCAGATGGTTGTTCCTCCTGGTACAATCAGGGCTGTGGTTACAGTCACCCAGGAGGGCACTTAATTTGCCCAGAGGTCTCTCAGTGCTTCCAGAGGTCGCTCTACAATCTCAGGGGTTGTCTGAGTCTGCTCCTGCCAAGGTATCTGCATTAAGCCTGCTCTGGCAGAGATCGCTGGCTCATCCTGCTCCAGTGGAGGTTACTGGCTCAGGCCTTCTTCCTCAGATGTCACTGATTAGTGATTGGTCCCACAGAGGTCTCTGTCTCGGGCCTACTCCTATGGATGACACTGGCTTGGGCCTGCTCTGCCTGAGGTTGCTGGCTCAGCCCTGCTCTGGCAGAGGTAGCTGGCTTAGGACTCTTGAGCTTCTTGGGATCATGGCAGTGCTGTGGCGGTGAAGGTTAACAGTGGACTTGGAGACTGGACGGTCTATATGGAAGTTTCCAGACTCCCCCAGTGTAAGCTCCCTGCTGTGGCTGAGCTGCAGTGCTACCATACAGTGCCAAGAGGTAAGCAAAACAATAAGGATGCGATGGGGTTAAGTATTGATTGCCTTTGCCTTTTATGTATTTGTTTAATTATAAACCTACTAGATAATTTTATGTAACTGTGTTATTTATTTAATGTAATGAATACTGGCAATGATTAATCATATCTTGCAAAATTCCCCAAAATTTGACTCTGAGTTCCTATGCACCAGTATAAGTCAATTCTAGTGTGCTGCTTGCTCCAAAGAAAGACAAAATGCTGAGTGTCTCTTGGAGTGAAGCATCCAATTCTAAAGAAAGCACAAGGTTCCTGGCTCCTGTTTTATTCATTTTCTGGCAGGAAAGCATCTCTAAGACAGGTCTACAGCAAACAATAGGGTTTCCTTAACAAACAACAACAAACCACACAAAAATGAAACCCTTCCTTCTCTAGGCATAAATTCCCCATCTCACCCCACGGGTTCAAACACAACATGCTGCAGTTACGCTAGCCGCTAGCGAGGGTTATGCAAGAAGAGTTTGTTTTGGAATATAAAGAATTAGGAAACTTAAAGAGAATCAAATTAGAACCTTCTAGAAGGTTCTAGAAGCCAGTTGTGGTATTCAAATGCAGAATACTTGGGTTTGGGGATAGAAGTAGGAGATAGGATAGAGGAAACATCCTGCCCTTCCCAGTTCTGCCTCAGGCTGGTCCTGATACAGTTCTTGAAGAAGAATATTCCCTCATGAGAGTCTTTTGATAAAGGGGAAAAAAAATCCTCCCAGAAATATGTCTTACAAAATAGGTCTCTCAGAATTCAGGCGAGAGCATCATCCTTAGGGCCATAATGGGATACAAAGTGAGAAGGACTTGAAATCTAGATGCTGCTAAGTAAGCCCTGCCCCACTGAGTTCACACAGAGAGGAAAATGGCCAAATGCCATTTTGGTCCATTGTCAATCCAATCTGCTCTTTCTGGTTGGGAACAGCTAGAAATGGAGTTCTAAAAATAACACTGAAATGTGTGCCTTAGAACAATTACACGTATGTAAAGCTAGATCAAAGCTTCATTGATGTGTATGTGCATGTACACATGTATGTGTGTACATGCCTGTGCATGCACATGTGTATGCTTATGTGTGCAGTCATAGGGCAAGGCAAGAGCATCAATACTACCTGATATATATATCAGGTAGCATATATATATATATGAATATATATCAGGTAGTATATATATATATATATGTATATATACGAAGCAGTTTTTTTCTCTGCCATTTTTATGTTTTCTTTCTAGATAGCAGATGTACTTCTAGAGCTGAGATAGGGAAGAACAGAACCTGCCAGGCTCCTTTAGCATTCGTGCCAATCGATGGCGACCTAGGGTCTGTGCATAGACCTGGGCGCTGGAGACCTGGGGGCAGGGGACCTGGGGGCAGGGGACATTCCCACAGAGAAATGCCAGAGTCAGACAGTCAGAAAGAGATCCCGTGACTTAAACTTATCGGTGGGTTACCCAAGGCCACTCACTCATTCTTTTCCACTCTGTATGTTGTGTTGTGGTTAAAGTCATTCTTCCTGTCAGTCCAGAAGGGATCAGAGAAGTAGGGTCGCGGTCCTCTCCATCCGCCATCACCGGGACCATCCCCACATAACGCTGAACTCACTGATGTCCATTGAGAGCAGAGATTGAACGTCTGAATTTCTGCCTAGTGAAGGCAGCGGTGTGGCCCCAAGAATCAAAACATTAGGTCAGATAATGGCAGACACTCACGGGGACTTGAACTAACAGCTACACTGTATTTATACATGCATTATTTTAAAGCTTCAGAGCACAAAGGCTGCTTATATTCAGAAAAATCCAATAAAAGATCAGTGAAATCATGAGGAGAGAGCCCAGGGGATTCTTCCACTATAAAATTATTTACCATGGATTTTCAGATGGTTGTGCGTCAACGTGCGGGTAAAATGTGCACCAATGCCCCTAGAATTATCCACATGCCGCGTTCTCTGTCCAGGGGACCCTCAGGTTCCCCTCTTCTGTGCTCCTTTTTCTTCACTGAGAAGAGAAATATCACCTTATCAGATTGCCGGGACAGATTCTGGTAAAGTCTGGCTACCTCTTAGAAGAGAAATACTCTGTTTTCTTTCATTTTGTTTTGAGACAGGGCCTTGCTATGGCAAGGCTACCTTTGAGCTTGCAGTTCTCCTGCCCCAGATTCCTAAGGACTGGGACTGTACGTGTCCACCACCATGCCTTGCAGGAGTGGAAATTCGGGTGTGTGTTGCTTCTTTCTTTCTTTCTTTCTTTCTTTCTTTCTTTCTTTCTTTCTTTCTTTCTTTCTTTCTTCCTTCCTTCCTTCCTTCCTTCCTTCCTTCCTTCTTTTTCTTTTTCTTTTTCTTTTTTCTTTTTGTCAACTTGACCCAAGATAGAGTCTTCTGGGAAGAGGGAACCTTAATTCAGAAAATGCCTCCATCCGATTGGCCTGTCTTGATTACTAATCGAGGCAGAAGGATCCAGTCTACCCTGGGCAAGGTGCCACTCCTGAGCAGGTAGTCCTGGGTTAGTTAGAAAAACAAGCTTGAGGAACAAGCTGGTAAGTAGAATTCTTCCATGGTCTCTTCTTCAGTTCCTGCCTTGAGTTCCCTCAGTGAAGGACTGCGGCCGGGTTGTGCAAACCAAATAAACTTTCCTCCCCATGCTGCTTTTGGTCCCAGTGTCTATTATCAATAGAAACTCAATTAGACCAGAGTAGAATGCAGACTGGAGGATGCTGAGGGGTGAGTAGGAAGAATTATGGCATCTGATAGAAATGTCTCCTTTGGCCCAGGAAATATCCACTCCAGGGGGTGACTGGAGTGACTGGGAGAGAAGCGTGGTCCCCTTGGTCAGAGCCCCACCTGTTTACACTGACAGCTCCCACCACCCCAGGGTGAACTGAGCAGAATCTCTGCTGATGAGGAAGTGGAGTGGAATGTGAGGCTCCACACTGCTGACGTCAAGCTTGCCTTTCATTTTATTTATACCCGTGACTTTGTGACACAGGAGCTAATTTTCCATTGTATTTTTTTCTCCCTCTCTCTGTTAGGAATCAAGTGATGACAAGGGAATTTATGTCTGAGCCTAGAGAAAATATTCTCAATTTGAATCCAAGGGTGGTAAGGGATTCTGTCTCTCTAACACCCCAGCGCCTCTCTCTTTGAAGTGGGAAAACAGCATACTATGAAGGAATCCCACGCCTGCAGGGCACAACTGCCTGAGACTCTCCATAGTGGAAAAGCCCTCAGCCGCTCACTCCTCACTCTTGAAAGACTGCATCTTCCCAAGGTGGACTCTTGAGGTGCCAGGGAACAGCGAGGTCACATGACTGTCCTGCACAGAGCAGGAGCCCAGGAGTGGGGTGCGGCTCCCCAGTCCTGCACAGAGCATGAGCCCAGGAGTGGAGCTGCAGCTCCCTGAGCCAGAACTGCTGGTATGGGGCTGCCCCTCTGCCTGTGTTCTGTTGGGGCCTCGGGGATTTTACCTCTCCAGATTTCAGAGCAAAGATGAATCCAGAAGGCAGGAACAATTAGGAGACGTTGGGGGTAAAGCAAATTGTTTCCTATGCACAGAAACACCTTCGGGGACATGCCAACATGGTAAAGAATGGTTCCTGTGCCCCACTACTAGACAGGCAGGTTTCCTCAAACCCTTGCTTGGCTGCTGGAGGAGGGTCCTCAACCCTGTCAACAGGTGTTCCTCTCTCCTCTTCTAGGGGCCTAAAATCCAGGGGCAGTCAACCTGTAGACCCGTTCTGACCCAGAAATGAAGCACCAGGAGGATCTTCAAGCACCCTCCACTCTGAAAACAAGGCCTTCAAGGTCAGATAGCTAACAGTGCTTTTTGGCCTCTGGCCCTGGGGAAATCGGACTTCCTTGTACCCAGTTTCGAAGACTTTGTTATTCAGTATTCTGATGCTGTGATCTGATAAGAGAGGCCAGGGGCCTTCTCAGTTAGTGAGCCTACAGGGTCTGAGGACTTAAAACCAGGAGACAAGGACACCCTACCCTATGAGGTGGCCCAGTGCCAGCTCCTGTCACCTGAAACCTTCCTGGGTGTTTAGAAAGGAGTGTCAACGATTTCACTGCCCTGCCCTTGGGTTGCCCTTGGTTTTGATCTTGTGCTTGCGTTTAAAGGTCTCTGGTAGCCCTGGCAAAACAGCCCATGTTTTATTGAGGGCACACTCTCTTGGCCTGAGGTTGCCTTCGACTTCACTTTTCTCCAAAAACTGAAGCAAAGCTGCCATAGACTAGCCAGGGTTGGTATATACTCCTGTACTTCCTGAAGCAGGAGGATGGCAAATGTGGGACCAGCAGGGGCCACAGGGTTGCATGGTGTCACCCTGCTTTAAAACGAGCAGAAATGGCAAGGAATCGGCTGCCACTCAGCAATGGAGCTGAGAGCAGACACAATTCCATGCTCAGCACCTACCGTCAGACTCACTTCTGAATCCCCTGTGTGTCCCATCAGGTCCTCACAAATGTTCCCCACAGGCAAAGATGCTATGTGCTTCCTACTGGATACTGGGGGTAGACATGGTAATTTCTATTCCACTATCCTTTGCGGGTATTGTCTAGAAGCTTCTGTGTAGTTCTAAAGACTTGGACGATAAACAAAGTGTGACATTATCGTTGAGGGGGACCTTACAGTGTAATTCCATTGCCACAAGAAAGAGTATGTCTACCAGAAAAGTTTTTTCTAGGACTGGAGTGATGGCTCAGCAGTTGAGAACTCAGATTGTTCTTACAGGTGACCCAAACGTTCAGTTCCCAGCGACCACAAAAGGCAGCTCACAATGGTCTGAAACGCTAGCTCCAGGGGGATCTGATACATTTGGCCTCCGTGACACCATCACCCATATTAACATACACACAGACAAACAGACAGACACACAGAATAAATCTTTGAAAATTATTTTTTCGAGGGAATTGAAGCCTGGATATCTTTACCCATGTAGCCAAGCCAAGGCAAAGGGTGATGTTGATTCCATATCACCTACACTATGGCTGGACAGGAACACTGAGACACTGGCTGACCAGGAACAAAGACAGCACAGCCTGGCTTGATCCAGTCCATGTTCTGGGTCATGAAAAGCAAGAGTAGCCAAATCTAAAATCTAGTATGACCAAGAACGTCCTTGCTGCTCGACTTGATGGAGTTATTACCTCAGTTTGTCAGCCCACAACAACCTGCTCGAATCCTTCAATTTTTCTGCCCTTACGTGTGTGGTTCCTCAGTAAAAGGAAACAAGGGGAGCTGTGTCACAGGGGCTCTGGGGGTGTCCCACTGTGCCACACCCGGCTATCTTTGTGCTCCGTGACACAGTGGGCTCAGTAAGTACCCTAGCATCTCACCAGCAGGTAGGTTCAGAAGCAGACTGGGTAGGAGAAACTGACAAGAAGGTGTTTATGGAGTGCCGAGGGATGCCAGGTGTAGTGTAGGATTCCAGACATGTGCAGTTCTCCCTTTCACGAGAACTTGTCTGCTAAGGAAGATAAAAGTTTAAAGTTCTTGATCTTCCTAATACTGTGACCCTTGAATACAAGTTCCTCGTGTTCTGGGGACCCCCCCAACCATAAAATTACTTCATCGATAGTTCGTAACTGTGATTTTGCCACTGTTATGAATTGCAATGTAAATATCTGTGTTTTCCAATGGTCGTAGATGACCCCCGTGAAGGGGTCATGACCCATGTGAAGGGGTCACGACCCAAAGGTTGGGAACTGCTGCTTTAAACAAAGGCACAGATGATCCTACAGTTTACAGATGGTGAGAAAACTCCATGAAAGAGAATCCAGCAGGGCCTGATGCAGACTGAGGAAATGGGGTCAAGGAAGGCCTGTCTGGGGTGATGTGGCTAAGAGAAAGAAGCAAAGTTCCGGGACAGGCTCCAAAGCTACACCAAGAAACCCTGTCTCAAAAAACAAACAAACAAACAAACAAAAAAAAAACAAAAATAAAAAAAACCAAAAACAAAGTCCTTGGGGGGAAAAAAAAGAAAGAAAGAAAGCAGGCTGAGCAAGGCAGGGGAAGCAAGCCAGTAAACAACACTCCTCTATGGCTTCTGAATNTACACCAAGAAACCCTGTCTCAAAAAACAAACAAACAAACAAACAAAAAAAAAACAAAAATAAAAAAAACCAAAAACAGAGAGAAAGAGAGAGAGAGAGAGAGAGAGAGAGAGAGCGCGAGCGAGCGAGCGCTAGGGCGAGAGAGCGCAAGTTCAGAATGGTGCTGGTCAAACTTTAACATATATCAGAAGAGCCAAACAGTTTGCTATGATGCAGGATCCTGGCCCGTGCCCTGCAGAGGTTTTGGCCAAGGATCTGAATGGACCCCAAGAATGTACATTTCCAATCTCCTGGATAACGCTGACGCTGCTAGTTCGGAAACTACAATTTTAGAATTATTTGCTAGAGAACCAGTCTGACAGCCAGGTAACAGGAAGAGGAGAGGATTCAGCAGGTAGAGGAAATAGCATTTACAGAGACAGGAGGCACAGTGTATGTGGAAGACAATGAACTCATGGCCCTGTGGCTTTGTGGGCATGGTAGAGAGAATCTGGACCCCACATCCCCCCAAAACCCAGTGCCACAGAGCCACCGTGGCACTGTGTCTAAGGATGTTCTGTGTCTAAGGATGGTCCCATCGACCCTGGGGGTGTCCTGCTGCAGCATCGGCCTGCAGACATCCTGAGCCGTGACGCGATGAGGCAGCAGAAGGGTTGAGCATTGAGTGGACAACACTCTAGCCTTGCTTGTTTTCCCTTCTTCCTCTACTAGGTGACTTGAAATGTGGTCCCATCTGAAGTTATCTCCTTGAGTTCGTATTCCCGAATTGCTGTGAGACTCTAATCTTACTCCGGTCAGTAAGAAGCCCTGATGAGGAGTTGTTTCTCTTTTAACACGGGTGCCACAGGACTTTAAACCAAGGAGAGCACTGGCTATATTTTGGGGTCCAAAGCGCACAACCACCATGAGGTCATTCAATTCTGTCCTTGTTTATTGTGTGCATATTCTGTGCCAGGGGCAAGTCATAGGGGACACTGAGGTAGAGAAGATGGGTGACCTGCCCATGAGGAACACACCATCTCACTATAAGATAGGCATGTGACTTCCACAGAGCAAGAGGATTAAAAGCCACAATAAATCTCTGTACAAAGGGCAGTGAAGCTCAGGGCAGAATGCAGTTCTGCCAGGAAAAGTCATAGGTCACAGGTCACAGGTCAAAGGTCACAGATGGTTAGTGATGGAGCCACACCTAGACAAGAAGCTTCTAGAAAATGAACAGAACTGGAGACTAAATGACACAAATCCCCTTTAAGAACTTTCTTGTTTTTGTTTTAAGCTCTGACCTGAATCATAATCATGAGCTTCTAGAAGATACATACCCACATGGTGTTGAATTTGATTTAAAATATTACATAACCCTTTATATATAGAAACACATATGGAAACAATCTGAAAATATTTCTTCTCAAATATAGTGGCATTTGCCTTGTGAATTTTCTATTTCTGGATGAATTATGTGAAATGTGGTTTGGTCTTCGGAGGCTCAGAAGAAATTGTATCACCACCCCCAGTGCAAATGATTTTGGTTGCTCATTCGTCCATTCAGTTATTTCATCCGCCAGTCAACTACGACTTAGCTAGAAATGTCAACTTCAGAAGTATTGCCACAGCCAGTCAGAAGCAACAGAGGTATGTCAGATGTCCTGCCCTCAAGACCTTTCAAGACCTAGAAGTTAGAAAAAGAACTGAGTGTAAATAATTCTGGCCTGAGAAGGTGTTGACATGTGTAGCTACAAACAGTGTGGCCCAAGGATGTAGAAGAAAACAAGTTATTAACTAGGGGAACTATTGGAAGCTTGAACACTTATGGAGAACAATCCACTTGCAAAGGAGGTGTGTAGCGACTTAGCACACAAAAGCGAGGGTCTGGGCATGCATTCCATACAGAGCTAGCTAAACACACAGAAAACTGGAGATCGCGTGGAAATAATGGTTCCCCTGTTGGAAGCATGACTTGGAGAAAGAGCTGGCATGGGTGGATGCGTTACGGTAAAGTCTGAACATGATTCCTCTAGCTGTGACTTACCAGGACTTCAAATGGCAAGCATTCGCCACCAGCTTCCCGGTATATGGGTCTCACTTGATGTCTTCGGCCTGGCCTTTATCTTGGCATACTTTCATCCCATCAATGATAAGTTTACAGTTTTTGTTTTTAAAATCTGTTTGCTGGCAGTAGTAAAATCACGATGCACTTCCAAATCCTTCTAAAGGCTGCAGGCGGAAGTAGGACCTTTTCTAGAAGAATTCATGATTCTGCATCTATAGATTGAAAGGCTCGGGATGTGAATAGAGTCCCTGCTGGAGAGGGACACATGGCTATGGGGCAGGTGTGGGAGGAGTGGGCAGTACCTGTGGGAAGCTCTTCTCAACCCTGGGCAGGGAAAGCATGGAAGGGCACCTGACCTTGGCAAAATCTGCCCGGCTGGAAGTCAGAGAGCCAGGGTCCCACGGACACACCATCTATATGCTTTTAGAACACACAACGGGTGAGGAGAGAAAAGCTGATCTTGAGGGGCACTCCGATTTTAGACCACAAACCCATCCTTCCAGCATCCTTAGCACCAGCATTTCTATAATCCCAAAGGAAACCCAAGTTACAACAAGCCTTCCTTTGATGAATATCTTCCAAATATATACATAGTCCTGAGATGTTTATAAAAGTAAGAAACTTAGAGAATCAACTGGATGGTGAAGGCTGTCTGTCTGAGATGGAAGTAAATTTACAAGTTTATCCAACATAGCACCTGGGCCACTTTGGCCAATATAGAACCCCTAATGTCCAGCGCTGTGCCTGGAACCAAACTAACCACTGATACACATTTCTCTGAACTACTCAACTAGTTAAGCATCAAGAGCCTCGTGCAGTGTAAAAACATTCATTTGGAACCTTCAGAACAGAGGCGTTCAATGTTACTGTCAGGAGCCAACATTCTTGGACCTAGGAGAAAGAGGAGGGCTATTGGCTCTTCTGCTTGCAGTAACTCTTCAACTATAGCGTCCATCTCTTTCAGGCCATTTGATGGTGGTCGATAGTCTCTCAGTCTGTTCTAGTCCCCTAAAAGAAGAATGTTGTAGCCCGTGCAGTTTTATTCCAATCAATTCCCCTACTCATTGGTGCAGTGGAGATGGCTGGGTTTGCTTTGCACCTGGAAACTCTCCGGTAAGGCAGATGAGAGGGCTCAATGCAGTGGAAACTGAGTACGGGGTGTGCAAAACGGCAGCCCTGTCTGGCTAGGTGGAGAGTAGACCAACATGCTGGAAGCAGGACACCACACCAGGCTGCAGGTATCAGGAGGTGAGCTGAACACAGATGGAGTTCCCTCTTGTTCATTTAGGTCTGCCATTGTGCCACGGCAGACGGCATCATGGCGGGGACGTGTGTGCCGGTGACATGAGGTCCATGGCAAGACAGGAAGCCAAGGAGCCTTAGGAGTGGCAGAGCTTATTGCTTTATGACAACCCTCCTGCAGAAACTTACTGGGCTCCCCTGAGAATGTTATCAGTCCTTTCAGAGGTCAAAGGCATTATTAATGACCTCATATACTCTCCCAAGGCCCCACCTCTTAAAGGTCCACATAGTCCTACTTCACACTGGGGACCAGGGTTCCAACACACTCAAACTACACATGAGTCATCGCACCCGTTCTTGGTACAGAGGGAATGTAGAGATCTGTCAGGTGGGTACAAAGCAGGCATCGCGGCTGGAAAGAGCTGAACGCAGGTATGGACAGGTGCGGAACCCTCGCTAAGTACTATGTGTTTGGGAAACCAACACTTCTGGCCTCTGACCCTACAGATAAACAGAGGCATGTGGGAAGGGCGGTTTGTGCTCATTTTTAGTTAGGATTTTGGCATCTAGCAACTGAAACTAGGACTGAAGGCCCCCAAGCTGCTATTACTGGCCTGAACACCGAGCATCTGATGTATAAAGGTGACTGCCTAGTTTTAAAACATAGCCAATTTTTTAATTGCTTTGTTTTCAGAAGTCTTTGTTACATGGGATATTTATGAATCTGAGGATGATATCTTGTGGCAGGGTCCTCTTTGTAATAGAAGGAAAACCAATTTGGGATGCAGGAACAGAGGAAGCAGGAAAAAGAGTCTATGAAAACCTAAGGGTTAATAGTTTTTTTTTTTTAATTTGCCGGCATTACCTTCTTTTAAAAAACAAACTGACTACTAAGAGTTGAGGAAATTTAATGAAAATGACTTTCTATTCTTAGTAGTAAATCTTGGGAACTATTTGATAAGTGACACCCGGAAGCACCTACACCTTATCTTTTAAGGAACAAAATACACCTGCTACCTAGAATGAGTCGCTTAGAACAGGGCCTGCTGTCATGCCTGTGATCCGAGGAGACTGAGGTGGCAGGGTCACAAGTCTAGAGACTCCTTGGGCCACAGAGGAGTTCAAGACCAGCCTGAGTCACGTAGCAAGAAAGGCTCATAACTCCACACTGGAGTTAGTTCTTGTCTCACATGTGGGAGGCCCTACATTCCGCATCTTCCCCCTATGTATTGTCAAAAGGAGGCTTTGGGTGAAATGTCCTTATCCCCAGTGGTCTTTGCTCTGGAGGAGGTTGTTCTGAGATCAGCTGGTGCTCCAAAGGTTGACTCCCTTTCCACATCCATCCTGTCCATATCCCCTTTGAAAGCTGACTGTCACGTTGGGGACTCGATCCTTAGGTCTGTTTCTCAGTGCTGCCTCTGACCTGTGTGTTGATGCCTGACTTCTCAGCCCTAATCTAAATATTTTTCCTTCACCAACCTGCTGGATATCTCTTGGGTGAAATATGGGTGCCTCAAACCCACAACACTTCTCCCAGGTCATTCTTTTTGTAGGCAACTCCTTTCTGTCTTAGTTGGAGGAGTCAGCATTCATAAGACACTCACACATAGCCATGGGCTCCCAAGTCCTAATTACCCCAGAACCTCTTTCTTCCCTTTTATTCCCTTCTTCCCAAAGCTGTTGACCTTACAAGCTTTTTTTTTTTTAAAAAAATTATTGTTTATCATGTATACAATAGTCAGTCTGTGTGTATGTCTACAGGCCAGAAGAGGGCACCAGACCTCATTACAGATGGTTGTGAGCCACCATGTGGTTGCTGGGAATTGAACTCAGGACCTTTGGAAGAGCAGGCAATGCTCTTAACCACTGATCCATCTCTCCAGCCCATATCTTATGAGCTTTTTATGAATTATTATTAATGACCTCCATGTCTCTGTGGGTCTTCTCTAGTCCAGGAATCCCTCATCCATCACTTGCAGACAGAGTCCACAAATCACCATCTCTTTCTTGCAGTGAATCTTTCTGGGGCTGCTCAGTTCTTAGCTGAACAAATTCTCCAGCTAATTTCACCATCTGTACGTGTTTTCCTCCTGTCCTGCAGGCCCCAGCTCCTTCATCTCTGTTGGCACTCCCTTAACTACTCAAAGAGCTGGCAGACCCAGAGTGTATTTCTCTGCCCTTTGCTCCTTTCTGGTGACTCCTCCTCTTTAGGTGATGTCATCCAGGTCTCAGCTCATTCATAGTCACGTCTATACACAGATGACTCCCAAGTTTATGGCTACAGCCAGTTAGCCATTGTTTTAAGCTATAGGTTCAACTGCCTTCTTGACAGCTTCCCTTGGATTTTGTTCTAGTTTCCTTTCTGTTGCTGTGACAACCACCATGACTGAAAGCAACTTAGAGAAGGGAAGAGTTTTTTATCTTGCACTTCCAAGTCATAGTTCATCATTGAGGGAGGTGAGCCACCACACTTGGCTAAACTTAATCTTTGCAAAGTTGTACCTGCAAACCATATTGCTAATGCGCATTTACATGAGATCTCTGAATGTTCTCTGAACTTTCTATTCCTTTCTCTCTTTTTTACTTGAGCCATCCTAAGGACAGGCATACAGGCTGGGAATATTTGGTCTACAGCTCTGTAGGAAGTTTGTTTCATTGTAGTGTCTTTGCATGATTATGTCCAATATTGCAAGATGATTATGAGAAACGGGGGCTAGCATCCTGGGTCTATAGAGTTTTACAGTAAGGTGGTCAGAGGTGATATCAAGTGATTTCTCAAATTCAGACGATGTCTGGTGTCAGATGATGGTGTTGTATAGGCCTTTGGTTTGGAGCAAGGATGGTGATTCTAGGGCAGTGCTGTGCCCACAAGTTGAAATTAAAGGTGCACATTTAATGCAGGTACTGACAGTGATCTCAGTGGTCATAGAAGGCCAACCTTTATCTTCTCTAGAAACTGTCAATCATCAGAAACACTAGCACTGCCCAGCTGGCCTGCCTTTCTTCCTTTTCCCCCCGCTTCCTTCCTTCCTTTCCTTTCCTTCCTTCCTTCCTTCCTTCCTTCCTTCCTTCCTTCCTTCCTTCCTTCCTTCCTCCCTCCCTCCCTCCCTTCCTTCCTTCCTTCCTTTCTTCCTTCTTCCCTCCCTCTCCCTCCCTCCCTTTCTTCCCTCCCTTACCCCATCTCTGTCTTTGACAAGCCCTTGCTTCATAGCCAAGGCCAGCCTAGAACCGCCATTCTTTCATGTTAGGCTTGCACCACTGTATCCAGCGTTTACTGTTCTTTCATATTGTGAGAAACGCCAGCTTGTCAGTAAGTTCCTTTAACATCCTTGATCTTCAAGATAGAGTGACCAGGGCACAATGGAACCTAAATGGTGTACCCCCATTTATTTTAGCTTTCTTAATAGAACCAATAAATCAAGAATTGTGCCCCTAATAGATTATCACTGCCGTGGCAATCCTGGGTAACCAGGCATCTTGTTTCCTATAAGGAAAACACTCCATCTTTCCTAACATCTTCTTGCTGAATTATAGACATGCACAGCAATTCTGATGTCAGAAAGCCCACTACCCAGCAGCCAACCTGACTCCAGCTTCTATGCCATACAGGTAGACACAGGGCCTTCAGCAACGCTGTAAACTGGGGAAGCTTGGTTTGGCTATCCATTTCATTCACCTTCCCCGGCAATGTTCATCTTCCTCAAGAGAGCAAACTGAGAACAGAGTGCTGATGAATGACCTTTAAAAACAGTTTGAGTATATTTTTGTTTATTTTGTGTGTGTGTGTATATATATGAGTGTATGTGTGCAATATTGAATATACCATGACACACATGGAGGTCAGGGGACATCGATTGCAGGATTCACTTCTCTCCTTTTAACATGTGGGTCTCTAGATTGGAACTTAAATCATCAGGCTTGACATCAGGTTCCATTACCCAATAAGCCATCTTTTTACTCTCATGAACATGTTATGGAGATTTCAAAGGGATACAAAGTATCTGATTCAATGATGAACCAATTGAAACAAAAAGAAATTGAGAAAATGTCAAACTCTGAAAGGAGAAGAAACTGATAGGCATGAGTAGGGAGAGTGAATGTTTTGATGCACTCAAGTAGAATTTGTTGTATTGGCTTTGTCTATGTATCGGGCTTAGATCAGAGGAAAATGGCTTGGGCCCAAATAGATTGCTTCATTCTTGGCATTAGGATGACCAAGGAGGGGCATGGGGTAGGTACACTGTAGTGAAAGTGGTGGCTGGTTGGTATGGACAAGGAAGAGGGAAGGTGGGTGGCTGGAGCTTGATTTTGGAGTTCCTACTCACTTTAGACAGCAGGTTTTGGTGGGGAAGCTTTGTTGTGAGCCATTGGTGAGTCCCACACTTGATAGCCATGTCAGTTACAATGAGGAGTGAGAGTAGAACTTCGCTGTGCAATTTTACACACCCCGCACACACCCTGCCCCAGCACACTGGGGATTCCCCGCCTTTGAGTCTGTTTCCCTTCCTCCTCTCCTTCCTCGGTTTTGCTTCAGTTACCTTTCCTTCTTTTTACCCTTTTCCTTTCTTCTTCTCTTTCTCCCCCATTCCTTCCCCTCTAAGAGTGATGCACCACTCTGCAGAGCCTTCAGAAGTACACAGTGAATAATAGAGATTCAGGATTGGGCTCTGTTTCACCACGGCACAACAGGAATGCAATAGAAAACATATAAGTGTTAGGCATCCAAACACTTAAAGCTTAACAATTTATGTGAACTGTCAGAACTCGGGCTAAGGATGTTGAGATACTGTCTGGATTTATGCGATATCTCAGAAGCAATGGACCATTTGCAGCACGTACTGCAAATGGACATTCTTCTATCCAGCATCTCTTGAGAGCTCTTCTGGAAAACCCCACACTCCAAGAAGCAAATGACATGGCTTGAGCTTGTCTTTTATAGATTATTAGGAAAGGGGTTTGGAGACCTTTCCGTTTCCTGCATTCTTTCTGTTCCCTTCCTTGGTCTTCTCTTTATTTACTCTTCTTTCTGGAAACATTTCTTCTCCTTCCACCTTTGGATCTAGCTTGGCAAAGTGTCCTGTTGTAAAATACGATTTTTAATTGGGCATCTGTTTAATTATGTAAAGATGTACTGCATTGCTTTCTCCTTGCCTGCCTAAGGCACCTGATTTGTCTAATAAAGAGCTGAACAACCAATAGCTAGGCAAGAGAGGATAGGGGGGACTGGCAGGGAGAGAGAATAATAGAAGAGAGTGGGGAAGAGGGAGGAGAGAACAGGAGAGAAAGAGAAGGATGCATCCCAAGCATGAATCCAGGTAGCTGTCAGACAGACAGACAGACAGTCTGCCAGCGAGCCATGTGAAGCAGTGAAAGCAAGATATACAGAAGGAAAGCCTGGAGGCCAAAGGGAGGTAAAGGAAACAGAATAATTTAAGTTAAAAGAGCTAGCCAGAAACAAGCCGAAGATAGACTGAACATTCAAAACTAATAAGAAGTCTCCGTGTCCTGATTTGGGAACGGGTTGGTGGCCCCCAATGAAAAAGCCTGGTATACTGTCCCCGTTGCCTGCTGCAGTCTGCATTTTTCTCCACCCCCCACCAAATCTCAACCTTGGCCTGGCTCTTCATGAATAATGATTTTACTGGTCTGTTTCTCCTTGACCCTGCAGGCCTCCAGAGGCTCTGAGTATGATGTAATAACGCATTATGCTGTTACCTTAAATTGCCTTGGCCCTTTTACTTTCTATTGTCATATTTTAGGTTTTCTATCACTACACACAAAACACTACAAATTTAGTACTTCAGTAAAGTGTTTCCTGTGCAAGCCTGAGGACCTGAGTTCAATCTTCAGTTCCCACATGAGAGCTGACGCTAATGCTATGTACCTGTAATCCCAGCTCTGGGGAAGTGGAGGCAGGAGGATTCCCAGGACCTTGCTTGCCAGCTAATCTTAATCGGATTTGTGAGTAGCAGACTCTGTCTCATTACTAAGCCTGGGCACAATAGTGGAAGATACCTAATGCCAACTTCTGGCCTCCAAGTGCACACACACACACACACACAAATGTGCACACGTACATGAAAACACTACTTATTAATATAGTTACTGTGCATCTGAAGTAGGGGTATAGCTTTAGGATCTTTTCTGAAAACCGCAGTCATCATCTGGGGCTGTAGTCTCAGCTCAGATGCACCCAGGGAAGGATTTACATTCAAGTCTCCCTCCTTGTCAGCAGAATTCAGCTCCCTTCCATCTGTGTGACGGGCGGTGGGGAGGGGCGGGGGGGGGTGTCTCAGTTTCTAGACAGGTCTTGGCTAGAGGCATCCTTTGCTCCTTGTCATGTGGGCCTCCTGACACAGCTTTCTAGTTTCTCGACGCCAGCAAGCTGCTGAGTCTCCCAGAAGGACTACATAACCCACTCTCTGTGGCAACATCCCCACAGTCAGTGCCATGTTCCATCAGTAGGCAGCAAGTCACAGGTTCCTCCCACACCCAAGGGGAAGGGATGACACAGGACATGAACACAGGAGGTGGGGATAGTTGGGGACCATCTTAGAATCTGTTATGCAGAGGGACTGCTTTGTGGGGGAAAATCCTCTACAAAACCCATAAAAGCTATACTAACAAGACTCTCGTGTCTTACTGGAGGACTCTCGGTAGAGCGGCTAGCATCAAGATAATCTTTTTCTTTGTCTCTTTCCACATCCCATGAAGTAGGTGTTACTTCTAAAAATGGCCCATTTCCCTGTCCTGCCATTAGACATCTCGTCAGCTTTTCTGGATGAGAGAGTCAGCAGGAACAGATTGCTTGGTCTTTGCCTTTGGCTGCACTGCCCCAGTCCTGTTGGTAGCTCTCTAGGTCATTCATTGCTAGAAATTTCTCCATCCTGGAGAAGGCAGGTATGTGCACCCTGTGGGTTGACAGCCACGGACAAGATGCCACCAAGCCAGTGTTTTAGCTGCACAGGTAAAACAGCTTACTTTTTAGAGGAACATCCCAGTGTGTGCCTAGACCGCTAATGAGTGCCAGTTCCCTAGACAGATTGGTGGGGCAGCTGCTGGGGAGGGGGACAGTTCAAGTGTGCTTTTGGCTTGATCTACATGTGACTCATGTTTACACACTGTCTGCCCAATTAAGGCTGAGGGATCACTCCCTACACACACGTGTGTGTGTATACACACACAATAGTGTGCTGTTTATGTATTCCTTTGCATATGAAGAACACCCTTTACCAAACATGATATCATGAATGGGGCTATACATATGTATATGTATATATATGTTCATATATATATGTGTGGGGGGGTATATGCATACATACGTATGTGTACATATTTGAGCAGTATAAAATTTCTAATATAAGCACGTCTGAGAATATAGTTCATATCAGTTCAGGGATATTTCAGAGTACATGTGTGGTATGTACCAACATTTCACAGTACCCCAAATATAAACAAATGGAGGGAGCCTGTGAATAAATTTGAGTTGAGAATTGTCGGCAAACTTGATGGATTGTTTCCTGGAGATAGGGCTCCCCCAAGGGGATTGTGGAGAGCCTTAAAAAGGTTAGCAGATGTTTAGAACCTGAATCTTGCGTCCCAAGAAAAGCACTAGGTTCCATTCACTAGCGTCAGTGAGATTTGACTTCCTAGGATTTCCAGGAAGGCGTTGCTCAGAGTCCAGTAACTAGGAAGCCGGTAAGCAACTCCAAGTCGGGGATCAACATCCTCGGAGGGGCGCTAGGACCCAGGCACTCACTGGCCTTGGGACCTTTGGAGGAGTGAAGGCAGTGGAGGCTCAGATTGGCAGGCAGAGTCCCTAGGAGCGTCCAGACCCTTCTGGCGCGCAGAAGCGCAGAAGCGAGGAAGGCGCATGGTGCAAAGGAACAGCAGCTGGGTGCGCTCTATGAGTGGCTGCCACCAGGGGCACAGGCACCCTTACCTTGGGACAGCAGCGGGGGATCGCAGCGGGCATGGACAAGCAGCAGAGCAAGCGCCAGGTAAGCCCTGCACGTCTGCAGAGGGGTGTCCCAAGGCACAGGCACAAGCTTGGAGCCCTCCCGGGACCTGTCTTTGAACCCCAAGTGCTGAGATGGTCCTTTCCTTTTCCTCCAGTCTCTCCACGTTTGGTACCTGGCTCCCATCTTGCTTCCTCGAGAGGTACCTGGAATGCCTAAGATGCCCGTGTTGCAATTTCTAATGTTTAATAATAGTCTCTGCACACGGGTCTATGCCTTGCTGGCAGCGATCATTGCTTCCCTGAAGTAACCTGGCTTCTGTCTCCTGTTGCGCGCGTTGTTCCCACGCTCCCTCACCTCCCGGGTGTGGGGCCCCTGACTGTCCGAATGTATTTCCAGTAGCTGCAATATTAGCTTCTTTTCCGGGAAGTAAGGCACGGCAGCTTTAGACCCCCGGGTGGGTGCGGGTGTAAGTGCAGGTACAGGTGCAAATGCAGGTAGAGGGGCAGGTGTGTGCGTGCATGCGCGTGCATGTATGCCTGGCGCCTCCTACTGTCAGTGACCCAGTGCAATTTCCTGCATGGTGCTCCTTAGGAAGGAGGATTCCTATCCTGTCCAGAGGGAAACAGGGGTACCTGGTAGAGAAGAAGCTGCTTGTGATGGTCTCATGCCCTGGGTTCACAGCAAAATGACCGTGCACAGGGCGTAGGAAGGGGGCTTGGTCTTAAGGCTAAATGGATATTGCTGCACTGAACTTGGGAGCATTTGGAGAAGGAGTTAACAGTTAACTGAAACACACTTAACTGTCATTGTGGCAGTCTTAAAAAAAACAATAAAATCTTACTGAAGTGTCTTTAACCTTCTACAGTCTTCTAATGCCTGTAGGAGTTTCTGTGACGGTCTATAAAGTTTCTGGCACCGACTATACTCTGGCTTACCTGTTCCAGACTGAGGGCCCTAGGCAAACACCATCTTGCTGCCAGCTGTTGGGACCAAGGACCTTACAATCATTGCTTTTAAACTCTGAGTCTCCAGCCAGTGCATGGGGTGGTGGTGGTGGTGGTGGTGGTGGTGGTGGTGGTGGTGGTGGTGGTGGTGTGGTGGTGGTTTTGGCATGCCTGCTTTGAAAGTTCTTCGACAATCTGAAGTTTCAACCTCCAGTGTTTCTCTAAGACAGTCTTTCTCCAAACTGTGTTGGGACACAATCAACAAAAACATCTATCCAGGGAGCCAGGGGAGGTGAGAGGCAGAGAACCCGCCCTCTAAGGCTTTATTATCTGTCTGCCATGGGCAGTTCTAGCTTGACTGCCCTCCTGACCTTGAAAGGGCTATTTTCATTTTGCAGAGGCTAGGTTTTCCAAGAAGTAGAAACTGAAGAATGATAATTCACCCGTGGTGGGAAGAACGGGGATGGGAGGCAGAAGCTGTGTGGGGCTAATGAACTGTGGGGAAAAAAAAAAAAAACAAAAAACAAAACACAAAACAAAACAAACCCTCAGACCACGTGTGCACCATCAAGGCTGACAGGAAGCCCTCGGACCTGGGGTCCTCTCTGACAGGAGCTTGTTACATTCGGAGACAGCCTATCCAGTCCAGTCTTGCTACAGCTTGTGCTACGTTCTGACAAAGCATTAACAGTCTGAAGAGACAGGGGAGCAGAAATGTGGAGGAGGCTGTAAAGCGACAGGAATCGTTGGTGCTTATGGTCTGGGGAAAAAAGCTCAGTGGTGCTGTTGGTGCCCGGAATGCACTGGGCCGAACCTTCCAGAAAGAGCTGACCCAGCTTGACTGCATGATTCTGAAAAGATCCAGGCTTCGCGGTAAGACCCTTGCCTGGCCACCCTCGCCCTGCCAGGGGAGAGAGGCCCACATTTGGTTCCTGGGTGGAAGAAGGCACAGTAACGTCTCACAGGGGGTGTGTGAACCTTCAGTTACATCTGATAAGCACAATTTACTTACCCGGGAACGACTCAGTTAATATTAACTTCCCAGAAAAGCAGCGATCAGTTCAGCGATGAAATAATGAAATTCTCTTTAGAAACAGCATTAAGTATCGGAATGCCTAATATTATCAGAGCTTAGTGGGGGTAAGCACTATTTTGAAGAGAAAAGAAAAAAAACAGACACTAGTTTTTTTTTCCATCTTATTTCAAGATGAGAAATACACAGAATGATTTATAGCCTTTTTTAACTAGACATTTTTAAAAGGAATAAAAGAGCCAAAGTAAATGCAAGTCAAGCCATGAGAAAGCTTGTTTCTCCAGGTTTCCAGAGATGAACATCATGGGTAGTGGATATTGATTGTGTACCTGCCCTGTGTATTGTCCGTAATAAACGCCTTCGTGAGGCTTCGGGGATACACGTAGCCACCACTGAAGGAAGTACTCTGGTGGTTTCTTTGATGAGAAACTGGAAGGTTTTTTTTTTTATTTTTATTTTCTTTCTTTCTTTTCTTTTTTTTTTCTTGACATCACTCAACTAGTGGGTGGGTAAACTGAGCCAAGCTCAATGGAAGAGGGAGATTTCCAAAAAGGAGCCAGCGTGTAGAGGCAATTTATATGCCTCAGTGCACTTGCGTTAAAAGAGGTTTCATGGGTGGAAGTTTTCTTCATCTTTGATTTTCTTGTTTTTATTAAAATGATGTAAGTATTATTTAAGTCAGTGAAGAGACTGACTTTTTATAACTCTATAGATCTGAGTCAGGGGTATGAACCATGTAGATGAAGACTGTTCTTTCATTCCCGGCTGCCCAGACCTCAATAACCACACAGAAACTATATTAACTGCAACACTGCTTGGCCAATAGCTTAGGCAAACTCTTGGATAACCCTTATATCTTAAATTAACTCATTTCTATAATTTATGTATCACCACGAGGCTGTGACCTACCAGTATAGGTTTTTAGGCATCTTTTTCCTTTGGCAGCTACATGGTGTCACCTTGACTCCACCTACTTTATATCTCTGTTTGGATTTCCTGCCTGGCTTTGCTATGCTAAGCCATTGGTCAAAATAGCTTTATTCATTAACCAATGGTAATAAAGCATATTCACGGCATACAGAGGGGAATCCCACATCAGAACCATCATTGGTTTAATCAATTCCTGGTGGATTGGGCACTTGGATTACTTAAATACATATATTATTAGCATTGTGGATTTTTATTTATATATATGTGCACACACATATATATGTATGTATATGTGTGTGTGTGTGTGTGTGTGTGTGTGTGTGTGTGTGTGTGTATTCATCTATTTCTAGTAAGTCAGTTCCTAATGGTGGGATTACCATGTGAACAAGCACGGTTACTATTAGATACATACTTTTTCCTACATACTAATTATTGTTAAGAGTCACAGATGCATTTTCCCAAACACATCTAGAAGCCACTGTTTTATAGTGGTGAGCACTCATTGGGTGCTCGGGGTCTTAATTCTTGCAGTTCTCTTTTGTGGTGTTCCCTGAGCCTTGGACGTAGGGATTGTACTTCAGATCTCCAGCTGGGGCCCTTTTTTTGTTTGTTTGTTTGCTTTTTGAGACAGGGTTTCTCTGTAGCTTTGGTGCCTGTCTCAGAACTAGCTCTTGTAGACCAGGCTGGCCTCGAACCCCCAGAGATCTGCTGCCTCAGCCTCCCGAGTGCTGGGATTAAAGGCGTGCGCTACCACCGCCCGGCCAGCTGGGGCCTTTTGACCAGTTCTGAATATCTATTTGCAGCTGCCTCAGTAGCTGCTAAAAGAAGCCTCTTTGGTAAGGAGAGGTGCACTTACCTGTGGCTATAAGGCTAAGGGCTTAGATTACAGTTATTGGAGGTTACATCAATTTAGGAAAATGGCAGGAGTGTGTCCTCTTCTGTGATCTATGATCACCTCTCCCATGCATTCTTGGCCAGGCTTGCAGTACCAGGAATGACTTTCCTTCCATCCAACAGTCCCTAAATTCAATTAGAAAGCTGTTTGTTACCTCTAAGATATAAGCATCACTTTTGCATCACTGGTGGTATTTTGCTTAAATAATAATTTTACATGAACTCACTGATACAGCATGAGATCCAAGCACTTTGGTGCTCTGACTTTTGTGAGGTAGATCTGTGTGTCAGAAGTGGCTATGCTGTAGTTATAAATCAATCCTGCAATTTTAGTGGATTAAATAAATTTGATAAGTACTTCTCACATTTTATGTCCAAAGTAGGTTAGCAGAATGCTCATTCGTTTCACACAGTCTCTCAGGAAACCAGGATTGCAGAAGTGATGTGGGAGTGATTTCTTATTAATAAAGAAACTGCCTAGGCCCCTTGATAAGGCCCACCCTTAGGTGGGTGGAGAAAACAGAGGAGAATTCTGGGAGAAGGAGGCTTGGTGGAAGAGTGGCCATGATGCTCCCACTCCAGACAGACGCAGGTTAAGATCCTCTCTGGTAAGCCAGCTCATGGGCTACACAGAATATTAGAAATGGGTTAGAACAATATGTAAGAGCCAATAAGAAACTGGACCTAGCCGGGCCAGACAGTGTTTGAAAGAATACAGTTTCCGTGTAATTATTTTTGGGTATAAACTAGCCATGCGGGCGGCCGGGTGCCGGGGACGCAGCCCCGCCGCCGTCCCTATTTCAACAGATGGCGCCCAGACGTGATGGGCTAAATCCACTTAAAAACCTGAGAAGGCTTAAAAATAAGGGAGAGAGAGTTTAACACAGATTTTTGCTGTTTTGTTGGTGGCGTGCCATAAAGAGATTTCCTGATTCAGCAATAGCAGCAGAAAAAAAAAGCTGCGTCATTTTAAAGCGTGGCTTCATAGGGCTGTACTGCCACCTTGTAATTCTACTTCCTGGAACATGTGGTCTTGGTGGTCCCGTGGCAGGGAAGAAGACAGATGCGGTAGAAAATTACAACTGCCTTTAAATGTCTTAGCTCAACAATAAAGCTTAGTTCTATTTTTTTTTCTGTGCTTTGGTCAGAACTAGTTGCATAGACCTACTCAGATACATGGACACTGGAAAGTGTTATCTTCCTTTATTCTGAAGAAGAGGAAGAGAAGAAGAAAAGGTACACATACAATAGTCTCTGGTTCAGTGTGTCAGGGCAGATGTAACAAAGTATCAAACACTTACAAAGGAGAAATCTGATTCTCCCCCCCCCCCCCAGAAATTCAGTCTTCTAGGCTAGAAGCCCAAGATCAAGGTCCCTGGGGCTGGCTTCTCTGAGGACCTAACTTCTTGGCTTCCAGACAACCATCCTCTCTGTGTCTTTATCTAGGCTTCTCTCTGCCTGTCTGTGTTCTGACCTCTTCCTATGAAGACATCAATCACATTGGCTTAAACATGCTAAAAGCTTCATTTAACACTAACTTTTTTTTAAATGACTCTGCCTCCAAATATAATCACCTTCTGAAGTACTTAGGGGTTAGGATTTCAGTAAACTTGGGACATTACAGTTCAGACCGTGGTGCATTATCTCTGACAAATAGCATGTAATGAGATGCAGTCAGGCTGCTTCTGTTGGAGGAGTCCCCTCCATTTCCTTCTTTACATCTCACCCATCTCTTTGAGCCCATGCCCTCACATTTTGCGGCACAAGGTGTAGTTTTCTCAATTTTATGGGCATTATTTAAAAGGACTTGCTGTTAATAAGGGCATCACGTATCTTTTATGAACGGTATTAGTGATGGTGTCCCTCCATGGTGAAGGGAGACCCAATCTGAAATAAGACCACAGATACTGTGAACATTGTATTTCTGGAATCGCTCCTACTGGACACCTAAGCAAGGATAGTGGTGAAGCTCACTGTGTCTTGTGGATTGGTCCCCAGCATGAATATGAATCTGAGACCATGATGCTGAGTGGTAGCATCTGGTAATGGACTATTAGCCAGGCAATAACTGTAATGGAGGTGTCATTGTTTTTGAATGTGTGGATAGTTTTAGGGTTTTTTTTTTTGGTTATTGTTCTCAAATTTGGTATCGGGGATGCATTGTTGATTAATTGCTGAGGAAGGATATTTCAAAATGTTCTGCTATAGTGTGACATCCAAACTAAAAGTCATTGTTTATGAAGAGAGTCAAGGAAGCAGGACATGGGTATAAATTTGATATTGATGAAGTAAATATTTGTCAGGGAAGGAATGATGCAATTTCAGATTTGCTTTCTTAGTCTATTTTGCAAAGTAAAAGCATTTAAGAAAGGCTATCCCCAAGCACATATGTCTAGATTTATATTTTGCTATTGAGGATTATCTATTAATCATCAGATAACCAACTGAAGGCAGCAGGAATTGCCTAACCCCTTGGGGTAGATGAAAATAATCAAGAGATGAGAAACTGGGTGATCAATGCTTCTGCCCTGTAGGGCTGCCCTTGGGTTGTCACGCTGCTTAGTGGACAGCAAGGACTTTTCTTAGTGATACAAAAGAGATGGTTTTCGTATATCCATGTGCCTTAGATGTAACGAAATCTCACAACAGTGGCAAGAATCAGAACCCGAGCCCCTGACTCAGCACTGCGTCCCTCCCCACCACACACCAGTGCGTACATTGCCTGTCATGCTATTTATTGTCTGACCTCTGCTTTCTGCCTGTGACACAGTCACTAACATGACTCAGAATGGAGTGTCTCTTTCTGACTGAGGTATATAATGTCTTCATTTATTTGTACTACCGTAACAAAATGTTCAAGTTTGGAAGATTGAAAAACACCGAATTTTCTATATTTCTGTAAGCTTAAAAAAATCTAAGATTAAACATCAACAGGTTGGACTTTCTGGTGAGGACACTGTCTGCTTCCAAGGTGGCATTTTGTTGCCATGTCCTCTAGAGGAGGGAGTGCCATGTCCTCACATGGTAGAAGGGACAGAAAGGCGTGAGAAGTGACACAGCCTCCTCTGTAAATCCTTTTCATAACCACAATGAACCCATTTGTGAGGGTGGAGACTCGCAGAGGGCCCTCTTCCCCAAATCATTGCTTTGGGGATTACATTTTTGACACATACATTCTGAGCTCCCTACCTTACATTCAGACTATGCCATCTTCCCTTTGGTCTCTAAAATCTTGGTCTCACATATAAAACATACTTATTCCCATCCCAATAGCCCACAAGTCATAATTCACCCAGCAGCAACTCAAAAGTCTAAAGTCCAGAGTCTTATCTGAATCGCTGCTGAATGGGACTCTAAGCAAGATTAATCCCAAAACAAATGTCCCTCCAGCCATGGGCCTGTGAAATCAAACAAGACACACAGTGTAGACATTCCCATGGTGTGTGTGTGTGTTAGACTTCTTTCTATTGACGTCACTGGATACCCAAGATTAGGTAATTTGCAAAAAAAAAAAAAAAAGAGAGAGATTAATTTCTTTTCGAAGAAATTTATTTTATGTAAATGAGTGTTTGCCTGCATCTATGATGTGACCTTCCTGCAGGCCTGGTGCCCACAGAGGCTGGATTTCCTGGAACCGGAGTTACAGACATTTGGGTGCTGGAAACCAAGCCCTGGTCTTCTTCAAGAGCAGCAAGTGCTCTTAACTGCTGAGCCATCTCTCCAGCCCCAGAAATGTATTCCTTATGCCTACCCGAGAGTATTGGTATTAGTCTTACCCCCATGGCTCCACTAGGCATTTCTGTGGTTGGGGACTGTTGGACTCCAACCTCACCTCTCTGCTCAGCACCCCCTAGTTAAGGAACTCTGTGGTGGCCCTGCTTCTGTTTGATGTAGCCTTTGAAATATCGCTCAGGGATACCATGACTACAAGGCTTGTCTTCTGAATGTATGCAGCGTTAACATGATGTGAGCATTACCAAGGTTTTTTGTCTGTGCCCTTGAGCAGTGGCCATTGCTTCATCTTGGACCTCATGACTGGCTCTGCCAGAGAAAGACCTTAGGTGTAACATCATCCCACCCCATGAAAGTTTTCTGCTTTTGTGGTACTCTGGTCTTTTATGATGGAATTGTGACTTTATAAAGAGAGAAGAGGCTTCCCCTGGTATCCTGTTGTCTCACCCTCCACCATGCTATGACACAGCCAGGAGGCCCTCATCAGAAGCCAAGCAGGTACCAACATTTTGGTTTTGGATTTCCTGGTCTCCAAGAACCATGAACCGGCAGCAAACCTTGGTAACGTTCACATAATGCTAAGTCTGCAGAGAACAGGGATTGGAAAGTATAAGGTTAGCTCTCTAGCAAACATGCCTATAGGAGGGCTGTGGAGACACATCCCTAGAAGGAAGATGACTTAGTAAACAGTTGAACATCCATGAATTCCTTACCATTGCACCCTCTGCAGGAAGACATGTGGGTTATAAAGCAGAAGGAAATGGTTTCTCTACATTGTTAGCAACTGTTTTCTACTTCCACTTAGAATTCTCTAAAGAAAATTCTATACCATTTTCTGTTTGTTGGCAGTATGGCCCTTTGGAAAGCTGGTGAGTGGTTCTGACCTTGTCCCTACTGGTGATGGAATGATTTGAGGAAGACTTGAGATGAACCATGTTTGACTGATGCAGAACTCTTTGTCAGGGGGCCCATTGTCCAGGATTTCTTCTCACAGAGGACCATTTGTGACACTTGTTTTCAAGTCTCCAAGAGAAAACTCAGTTTTATTCTAGAACAGCACTTTCAGAGGGGCAATGACCACTACAGCGTTTTTCACCAACCGTCTGTCATTTGAGCAGATTTTGCCATCTAAGGATGGGCATTGCGATCTTGCAATGTGGCACACACCAGAATTCTCAGGATGCGGCTTTCGTGCTGTGGTCAGAAAGGCCACAGTTCATCTCTGCTCTTTCCAGGAGCAGGAAGGATCCCATGGTGACAAGAAAGGCACAAGGGATGGGGATAAACAGGACAGTGATGGGAGGGAAGAGAGTAGAGGGCATGGCAGGGTACCATCCTTGGAGAAAGGCTGAAGCAGTGTGTCACAGCCCATGGCATCAGTAGGGACACTGTCTGACTACAGCAGGCACAGACAAGGCTGTGTCTGTTCCAGGCACTGTGTGGTAGGTAACCTGAGAGTTGAGGCATTAATGGGCTGCCCCTCACTTCTATCCCAGTTCAGTAGGTACACTGGTAAGGAAGCTTTGGGGTAAAATGAAGCCCCCAGGAGAAGGATAGAGGGGAAGAGGCCAGGGACACTGTTACCCAATCCCACTTGTCTTAGATGGTCTTTTGCCTCAGCCCAGGTACAACTGTGCCACCCTGGCCTCTCCAGTCCCTTCCCCTCTTTTTGGGGGGGACTCACCCAGACTGTGGGATCTCTTTTGTCTCCACCATGGTTCACATGGGCTGAAATCTGGAGACCTCTGGGAGTATGCACAGAAGTGGGGAACAAGGGCGTCTGGACAGCTGCTTCCCACTCTGTCTTCTTATCAGTACGAGGTTCACACAACAGATACCCTTAGGTCTGACCTGCAAGTGTGGACAGAAGGTCAAGAAAGAGTCAGGTGATGACAATTGCCAGAGAAACATTTCCAAAGCAAGTTGGAAGGACTGCCTGGGAAGAAAGTGTGGCAGAATAGTTCTGTTGGACACCGCAGTAGGAAGGCCTCCTTGGTCATGTAATTGTTGAGGTCAGACCAGAAGGAAGTGGGGAGAGAGAGCCATGTGGGCACTTGGGAGAAAATGTCCTGAGCAGAAGTGGCAGCCTTAGAGGGACTATTCTAGTGCTTACAGTGAAGCAGTAGGGGCCAGTGGAGCCACAGCAAGGGGAGGGCAGTGGGCGCTGATGGGTCTCAAAGAGTCAAACCGTTGAGGCCTTGTGGTCTCAGATAGGAAGTGATGGCTTCTGGCTGAGATCACAGGTGGTTCATTCAGAAACTTCTGGAGAAAGTCCAGGGGAGCTAAGTGGAAGTTAAGAGATGTGCCAAGAGCCCGCAGCCGTAACCCAGGCTGGGGATGCTGGTGTCTTTGGCCGGGGTGGTGGTAGTGGAGATGGGGAGGCACAGCTGGGTTCTGAACCAGTTCCCCAGGTTAAGCGAACAGTGTTTGCAGATGGGTGGGGTAAGATCACAGGGGACAGAGTCTCCTAAGTCCTTCCCAGGGCCAGCATGGGGTCAACTCTTACCCTCAATCCATTGCTCAGGTTTGCTACCTGTGCACAACTTTTTTTTTTTGCTCATGTCTCCATACATACCTCTCCATGAGTCGCCTCAGATAAGCTGGGCTCATAGCAAGAATGACCATTGTCTTGGAGACGGAAAGCCAGACCTTGAGTGCCACAGTGTACCATGTCATGGTCACAGTAAGGACTCCTTTCCCTGGAGTTCTAGAACCTTGAGAGCCTGTCAGATAACTGCAGAAGAGATAGGGACTTTGTGGGCTGAAAGAAGAGAACCGATGAACGGAATTAGTTTGCAAAAATTGGTCTTTATTTTATGTATATGTGTGAGTACCTGCTTGTGTGTACATACGTGTGTGTGTGTGTGTGTGTGTGTGTGTGTGTATACCATGTGTATGCATGGTGCCCCAGAGACTAGTAGGTTCCCATCAGGTCCCTGGAATTGGAGTTATGTGTGGTTGTGAGCTGCTGTGTGGATGCCAGACACTGAACTTGGGCCCTCTGTAAGAGCTGTAAACACTCTCACCGGCCGAGTCATCTTTCTCGTCCCCAGAAATCATTTCCGGCACACGGGATGAAAGGTAGAGAGGGAAGTACAGCGTTCTAGTTTCATTATGTTTCTGTGACAAACACTGATCAAAAGCCACATGGCGAAGAGAAGGATTTCCTTTTTGTTACGACTCACAGTCCATTCTTGAGTGAAATCAGGGCAGGGACTCGCTTGCGTTTCCACCAGAATTATTTCTAACCAGGGAATTTACTCACTGCCAAGAACGTATATCAGACATTGTGCACAAATGCTCATCAGAACCTTCCTCACAGGCTCATGTCCGTCCAGCTTCCTCACAGAGCCCAGGACCACCGGTCCTGGGTTGGTGCCGCCACTGTGGGCTGGGCCCTCAGTGACAGCCCACCGCTGCCATGGCCACAGGCTCATCTGATCCAGGCAGTGTGTCTGCTGCAGCTCTACTGTCAGGTGACTCCAGCTGTGCTAAGCTGACAGATGATGCTGACGAGGACACACCCTGTAATAGTTTAGTGGTCAGTGCCAAGCAGGATTCACCAGAAGGCAAGGCAAAGCATCACTCAAGTCAGGTCTGATTTACAGTGAGGGTGACGCAGGGGCACTCCTGAGCCTCACCGTCATTTGGCCCCAGGAAGTCTGCCTGGCATGTGTGATTGCTGTTACAGGTTGTTCCCATCATCCTTTAGGACTAGCATGTGAAACAGTCTATCTGACCATCTGTAGAACTGAAACTCGGAGGCCTCTCAACATAGATCCCAGAAATCTGGCTACAGATTCTACTGTCTGAGAATGTAACAGCAAAAGTGCTGAGTTATTCGCTTACGGTCAGGAGGTCAGCAGTCTGCCTACAGGTTGCTATAACAAAATATAACATGCCAGCATGACCCAAACCCCTGAAATCCATTATTCACAGTTCTGAAGGCTGCAAGTATAAACCCAGAGTGCAGGGTGTTAGGGTTTCTTCTAGTAAAATCCTTCCTTCTGATCTGTGTACACCCTGACATCCTGCTGTGCCTTCACATGAGTGTCTGTGCATGTGTGTGCATATGTGTGTATGAGTGTGTATGTGAGTACGTGTGTATATATGTGTGTGCATGTGTGTGCATATGTGTGTATGTGAGTACATGTGTATATGTGTCTGTGCATGTGTGTGCATATGTGTGTATGAGTGTGTATGTGAGTACGTGTGTATATTTGTGTGTGCATGTGTATATGAGTGTGTATGTGAGTACATGTGTATATGTGTGTGTGCATGTGTGTGCGTGTGTATATGAGTGTGCACGTGTGTGTGCATGTGTATATGAGTGTGCATGTGAGGGTGTATGTGTACGTGTGCATGCGAGTATACGTGTGTATGTGTGTATACTTATCCTCATTTAACCTCACCTACCCTGCTGAAGTCTCTCCTCTAATATAATCCCATTAGATTTTATGGCTTCAGCTGGAGATTTGGGGAGAAGGTTTTGTTTGTAACAGTTAAATGCTGCAAATTAAAAAATAAATAAATAAACTTGCTTGAACTCTGTGCATCTTCAATAAATTAAACCACCCACCTTTCAAAGTATATGACTCAAGATTTTATTTATCTAAAATAGGGTCTGACTATGTAGTCCTGACTGGCCTGGAACTCACTTTACAGACCAGACTGGCCCCAAACCCACAGAGATCCACCTGCCTCTGCCTCCCAAGGATGAGGATTAGAGGCGTGTGCCACAACAGCTGATCTCAATTATAGGTTTTGATGAAGACTTTCATCATGTAATGTGTAGTCACTACCATATGGCAACCTAATCCAGTCCCATGAACCCAACCCATGCTTCTTGGAGTCAGTTGTGACAACAGTCACCAAGCACATCCTGACCTCCTTTTTATTGGGTAGAGTTGTCTTTATTAGTCTCCTGTCAATACCATGTATTATTATGGATTCAATTGAAATGCCAACCATAACCAGGCTCTAGTGTTTGTACATATGGTCCCCAGATGGTAGCACTGTTTTGGGAGGCTGTGGTACGAATAGGAGATGAGGCCTCGCTGTAGGAAGGGCCCTGCGGTTATGGAACTTTGCCTTCCTTCCTGTCCTCATTTCTGTGCCTCTGAAATGTGAACAGCACTGTCGCCAGTTTCTGAAGCCACAACCAAGGGCCATTTCTACCTGCCTCCCTCACCATGAGAGCCTATACCTCACCTCCACACCCACAAGCAGATTAGACTTCCTTCTTTCATTTGTTTCTTATTAGGTCTTTGGTAGCGAGAAAAATAATGTATGTATGTGATCTTCAGTGGCCGCCCTCTTTGATTTGATATTGAGTTTCATATATATTGATATAAGTATCTGAAGTTTGTCACTTTATATTAGTGTTTTATTTTATGAGTGTATTACAACTTATTCATTTCTTGACTAGTGAACCTTGGAGTTGTTTCCAGTTTGGGGCTAGTATGTAAAAATCTACGGAAAACACCCAGAGGGAAGCCTTTGAGCATAAAATGACTAGAATAAATAGCAAGGATCCATGGTGAGTGTGCAGCGTGTTTAATAAGAAACTCTACAATGCGATTGTACTGACATATGTAGCCGTATGTGAGGGTGTGGAGCAAGAGCATGGAGCCACTTTGGTGTTGTGCAGTGAGATAGCCTGGGGGCTCTTTTGCGTTTCATTGATGACAGACGGCGACATTTCCCCCCGTGCTTAACTGTCCATTTTTATTTCTGATATTGTGAAGTTATTAAAATATTTTGTCCTAGTTTTAATTAGGTTGTCTATCTTCTGGTTATCAACTTTGCAGAAGTGTGTGTGTGTATGTGTGCGTGTGTGCATGTCCATGTGTGCCTATCTGTGTGTGTCCACACGTGCCTGCCTATGTGTGTGAGGCCTATGTGTGTACGTGTCCATGTGTGCCTGTCTCTCTGTGTGTGTGTGTATGTGTGTGTGTGTGCCCATGTGTGCATGTCTGTATGTGAGTGTGGTATTGGGGACTGAACCCAGGGTATTGCTTACGCTAGACAACCACTGCCCTGTCTCCAATCCTGTGAGGTAAGCTTCTTCTGGATGTATTTTTCTTCCAGCCAGTGTCTTTCCTTTTTCTTTTCTTAACGACACTTTACAAGAACAGACTGCTGAGTGCTGTTGACCTCCAATACACCCTTTTTTTCCATTTTGAGGCACATTCCTCTTACATTTTTTTCTAAGCAATCTTTGTCTACTCCACATTTGCAAACATCTATGTTTACTTCGAGATGTTTTTAAGCCTTGGATTCTTTGCTTAATTCTGTGACCCGTATGGTTAATATTTGTGAGTGGTGTAAAGTCAGGGCCAGGGGTGGTATTTATGTACTTATTTCGTCTTACCATTTTGTGTACACAGTCATCCTAGCACCGTTGCTGAAAAGACTCTACGTTACCAGTTGACTTCCACGGAACTGTTATTGAAACGGAGCTGACGCACGGTCCTGTACCTGGACAGTATAGTGTTCCATGTTTTTCCTTTGTCTGCCATCACACCGGCACCCCCTGTTTTGTTCACTGTGCCCTTCCACTCAGTCTTAAAGACAGGCATAATCTCTCAATGTTGTTTGCAGAATTCACTGAGTTACTGTAGATCTTTTGTATTTCTGCATAGATCTTAGAATCATGGGGTCAGTTTCTAGATTGGACCGACACCGAATAGGTCCAACAGTGTTTGGAAAACTGATATCCGTCCGAGCAACGCTGCTGCCAAGGAACTGAGCGGATCTGGATGATCTCAGTTCCTCACACCTTTCATTGGTGTTGTAGCTTTCAGCTAGGAGAGATGTTTATGCTTCTCCACATCACCGCGGGCGGCAAGCACAATGTCCAATTCCTCATTACCAGCACACAGAAAACAGATGCCCTGCATTCTGAGCTTTGCTGAACTCACCAGTTCCAGCAATTGCTTTTGAAGTCTTTAGGGCTCACTTTGTACACATGTGTGCTGTGAACAGAGTTTTCCTTTCCAGCCTGTGCGACACTCTGTTCTTGCTTTAGTGTGGTGGCGAGGGTCTCTAGTATAGGTAACGGGGTGAGGCACCACTGTGCTCTTTTCCCAGGGGCACTGAGCAAGTTTCAGCTGAGAGTGACATCGGGTTTTCTCTTTTCTTCCTCTTTGAGGCAATGGATTGCAGCCAGGGCCTTTCATAAATGGTTTATGGGGATTTTGCCTCCAGTCCACATATGTCGGGAGTTATCAGGTGCTCTCTCTGCGTTTGTTCCTGGCTGACGTGTGTTTTTCTTTCATTCTAGTAAAGTGGTGAGTTAGTTGCTTTACGGTGATAAAATACGCACAATTTAAAATCACCATCTCCAAGGGTGTGATAAAGCACACTTAACTTTGGGTTGTGCAGCCACAACCCCCATCTAGTTTCAGCTCTTTTAAAAAAAATCACTCTGAAAGGAAACCCTTCACCCCTGAAGCAGCCATTCTTCACACTGCAATCTTCCAAACCCTGGCAACTACCTGATTTATGTCAGAGCTTAGAACAGACTGGATGTCTTATGCACATAGACTATGCTCCGGGGCCTCTTGTCTGGCTCCTTTCGCTTAGCATGCCTCCCAGGCCCATCTGTGTTCGCAGTTAAATCTGTATTTCAGTTCATTATCGTTTTGTAGTTAGCGTTATCAGACTAGACTTGGACTTATGATCCTTCTATCTTCTAATCGTGGAGGCTACAGGTTTTTAAGAGTTTTGTAGTTTTAGCTCCCAGATTTAGTTTTTTTTTTAAATTTGATTAGATTTTTTTTTCAAATTTCATACAGTGTATTTTGATCATATCCATCCTCCCTCCCCCAAACTGCTCTTGGACCCACCCCTGCTTCCTTATCTATCAAACTTAGCTTCCCCCCTCTACATCAAGCCAATTTATGTTGTCCACATGTTCTTGGATGAGTGGCCTTTCACTGGAGCACGGTTGGCTTACCAGGGCCTATATACTCTCAGTACTCTCAGAGAAAATCTGCTCTCTCTCCCAGCAGCTAACAGTTGCCAATAGCTCCAGCGCTAGGGGTGGAATTTCATGCCTAGCTCTCCTCTCCATGAGAGATTTGGCCTGGTTTGTGCTTGCATAGGTCTTGTGCATGCTGTCACAGCTGCTGTGTGGTCATTGGCATCACTCATGTGACGTCTTCTGTGTCCGGAAGATGCTGTTTCCTGGTCGTCATCCAAAGATAATTCTCATGGCATGTATGCCCCAATGTGTCAGTCTTGTTTCAAGACTCTATAGAGCACGTGTTCTCTTCCTCCTTTCCTCCCTTCCTCCCTCCTCCCCCTGTGTGTGTGTGTGTGTATAAGGTAATGTTTATTCTGGTATTTATTGTAGAGGAAAATCCTCTTAGCCAAACAATTGCTCTCTTGGGGACTTTGGCTGTACCCACTTGCAAAAGATCGCCCCAGCTGGGCAGGCAGGGTCACAGGGCTCCTACCCCTTGTTGTATGCAACACTGTCCTAATTCCACTGGCCTTGGGGAGCGGCTAGGATATGTAGACTGGGAAGACTAGAGAAGGAAGGCTTTATCTGTGTGGTTGTAGGAAAGCTGTTACCCCATTAGGTGAAGACTTTCTGGTGTGAGACCTTGCAGGGGAGCACCCACACTCCTGTAAATAACCCCTCACTTATAAGTAACCCCTATAAGCTCACTGGTTCCCCAGAGTAAACTTTGGAGGAATTGTACCTTGGTTCATCATTGGGACCCAAGGAGGAGGAGAGGTAGTTGTTGTTTATGGCTTCCCTAGGAAGGAAAGGTAGTAAAAGGTGGTGCTTGAAACAGTAGATTCACTGATACCAAGGCGTTGAGATCTTGGTGAGACATGCATTGTGCTCAGCACTGGCCTTTTTTTCTGTGTGAAGGGCTTATGTGGGGTTTTACTTCTAAAAGTGGGTGACTCAGTGCTTAGAGAGAGCAAGCAATTAACTAGGCCAGGTGGGAGTTCAGGTCAATGGTAAACAGAAAAGAGGTGTTGAAAATTTCCCTATCTAAAGGCACAAACCCGAGAGCAGCCTGGCAAATAAGGCAAGCAGAAGTTCAAAACAGTTGCTAATGAGCTGCTCCCACATGGTGGCTAGAATTATGGAAATAATTTTATCTTCTTTGTGTCTGTACACTGGACCCAGTTTACACTGTCTCTCCTCCTCCCAATCTCCTCATGTCTCTTCTGTTTTTTTTCTTTTGCAAAACTTTATTGTTCCTGAAACACAGCAGGCTTGTCTACCTAGGTTTGAATCATTTATAGCAAGAAAAAAATGAAATCAAGTGCTCTACTGGGAATGTATTGTCGTGTATATTAATATCATCTTGACTTCCGTGAGTAAACCAGTCCTCCTCAGACCCACTTCCAGAGATCAGGAAGGGCAAGTGGAGACACCCAAATCTGCCATCTTCTCGTCCTTCAGGCCATGGTGTTCTATGGCGATCCTCTGTGGAACGAAGCTTCAGCTTCCAGCACAAGTTACATATTAAAGAACCAAATATCACACTTGAGGAGTTTTGCTCCTGCCACTGATTTTGTTTGTAATATCTTGCTTTGTGGACAGAAGTGGTTTTCAAAGTGTGATCTTGAGGAAGTGGTAGTCCAGTTGCTCAGAACGAGTCAGAAAGGTATACTCTCTCGACATGCAATCTGTGTCTTCGCAGATCGCCCACGCTGATGTGTGTATGCTAAAGTTCGGTTGTCGCTGTTTTGGAGAACCCGGAAAGCTCTCTTCCACGTGACTTAATCTATTTCTATCCCTGATACGAAGAAGTCATCAGTCATGGTCTAGCTACTGTTGCCTTGGAGACATTTAGTGATATAACACCGGAAGTGCCATGCTCCAGAGCAAATGTCAAATTCCAAAAGGAAGACACCTCCTGTTGAAAGGCGACTGCCTCAGCAGCCAAGCAAGAGGATTAAAGACACAGGATCGGCAGGAGGTGCTAATCCAGGGCCCCTGGGCTAAGTCACAGCCTTGAGGCTCTTGGGTAATGAAGTGAAATTCCAAGGGTTTAGAAGCAACTCTTGCAGCAAAGTCTCCAAGGATGACCTTAGCAATCCAAACAGGAAGCAAGAAACTAACATCCCTAGGGTGTGCCTGGTTGTAGAGAAGCCCAAGAAAGTCTTGGCGAAGAGACGTCTTTCTAGTCTTTCAGCGAAAGACTAAGTGGGCCATGCACTTGCTGGTTGACTAGGAGAACCTGGAGGCTGACTTGCCTGTCTGCCCTCTTCTAGTCTTTACAACAATGCTGAGTGTTTTTCCTTCCTAGTTGTAAGTTCTCCAGGCCCAGCAGTAGACACAAAAGAGCTTTTTGATGTCTTCTCTCATATTTGTCCTGTTCTGGGGACAAATGTCAGCTCTGGAGTTGAGTTGATACTTTCAAGTTTCTAGACCCCAACTTCTGGGCCCCACAAGATTGCAAATCCAGGGGAAGCATCCGCTGTGCGTGCAGGCGTTGTTTCTTAGACGAGGGCTCGCATTCTCACGCACACTCTGTCCTAGCTATCTCAGCTGGGGATTTTGCAGCTGCTTTTGAGAACACAGGCTCCTTGGCCCCTTATCTAATCAGATTCCAGGGATTCGGTCATAACAAGATCCGGCAAATCCCTTTTCCTCTTTATTTCTAATCTCACCAATCCATCTCTTCCACATTATTGTATTAACTCAGGATGCTAAGACTGTCTCAACAAGATTCCGCAGACTGTGTGGTTTACACAATAGAAATGTACTTCTTCACAAATCAGCAGTCTAGAACTCCCAGGTCAGAGTGCAAGCGTGGGGAATCTGGCATTCCAGCTCCATTGTTTGCCTTAGACACTGACTTCCCTGTATGAATGGACAGGCTCCTTCCGCAGTGTGTGGCAGCAGTGTGGGGAATCTCTCTCCTTAGTGGGTTAGGGCCCTCAGTTCTATGACTTCATTTATGTCATTACCCCTTAAGGGTAGCTAATTCAATCACGATTGCCATGGGGGTAGGGTTGGTGATCTGGGAGAACACCATTCTGTAAGGATCCCTACTACCCCATGTCTGGGCTAGTCTGACTCCTCATTGACCTCACTCCCAACTTCTCGCAGGCCAGCTAGTGAATGCACAGCTATTTTCATCCTGGTCAAATAACCCATTTCGTTTGATTGAAAACCAGGGTGATTCTCATGCCTTGAATGTAGCCAAGCTCTGTGGTCTGACATTTGGTTCCTTGGTAATCATAGTGTAACTAGTTAGCTCCAATCCCACAGATATAATGTGTGACAATACCAAACAATACCAAACACTACCATAAAACATTTTAGAAACCCATTTGTGCCACTTAGTGCTTTCACCACAAGGCTTTTTCCCCCAATGTAATTCTTTATTGATTCTTTGGGAATTTCACATTATGAACCCAATCCCGCTCATCTCCCAGCCCCTCTACATTTGCCCCTCACCCCTACAGTATGCCTTTTCAAAAGAACCCCCCCTCAAAATTAATTTAAAAAGACCCCAAAAACCCACCTCACTCTTCCATCTTTCTAACACTTCTTTGCTTGTCCTAGTGGCATTGGGAGCTATGGTGTGTCATGTCCAATCAGCTCCATCCACAAACGGTTCATTGCCGTGAGTCACTGGTCTGGTTCAAGGTCTTTGGCACAGCATCATCCCTAGATCCTTACTGAAACTTCTTTCGGATGTCCTTCTGGTGCCCCAGTCATGGAGATCCTATGGCTATCATTCGTAGGACCAGAGCCTTCTCACACTCCAGCCAGTCACAGATGGGGTAGAGGTTAGGGTGGGCCAGCCCAATGTCCAGGTTATGGGTCTGGGTGTTTGCTGAGCTGGTAGGTTCAGGCCACTGAGACCACCCCCTCAGGTAATGGGCATAGCCAGCTCAGCCATTGCCTTCAGGGGCCAGCTCTCTACAATTCCTGGTGAGGGGATGAGGCCATCTCTATGCAGTATGTGGAGGAGCCAGCCTCAGCCTATGCCTTCAGGGGCCAGCTCTTTTGCTAGTGTCCATGGAGGAGCAGAGCCAGGTATTCCGGGACCAGTGAGGGGCGGGGCAGCTCAGCAAGACCCTCGGCTTTCAGCACGCCTGGTTCCTATGATTCCCCCTATCATAAGCCACCATCTTAAGCCACCTCTTTTATTGTTCAAGTATTCAGCGAATGTCCCTCCTGTAGGTCTTCACTGAGGTCTTCTGCAGTGTCCTCTTTTTCTACTTATTCAAATCCTGCCCTTTCTTTGAAGAACCACACCCATACCTCCTCAGTGACATCTTAGAGGTCTCTGCCACCCAAACTCGCCTTTCTCTCCAAGTTAGGATTTTTATCTTACAATAAGTATGAACATACCTTATGGATACAGATCTGTGTTCTTGCTTGGAACGTACTTCATATCTCTCATGGTGCCCCGTGGAGTGGTGTACCCAGTGTCCTCCTCAGTGCAGGAAGATGGGAAAGGAATGAAGGGAGATCATATTTGATGAAGTTTTCTGATAATCGTAGCCAAATGTCCTCTCTGCTGAAAATGTCCGTAACTCTACCCCAGAGTCCTTCACATCAATTTAATTAACTTATTTGTTTGTTTATTTCAAGGCCTTACCCTATAGCTCTAGCTGGTCTGAAGCTCACTGTGGAGACCAAGCTAGCCTTGAATTCCTAACAATTTTCTTGCCTTTGCCTTCTAAGTGCTGGGATTTTAGGCGTGCAGCAGCTCGCTAGGCCCCTTTAATGTATTTCAACACTCATAAATACCTTCATCACTCCTAGAGAATTTATTGCTTATCTCTCTAATCTTCCACCCTAAGTGGTCTACATTCAGGGAGCTGACACGATTCCCTTCTTATTCCCCGGTACAGAGTTAGCGTCTGATGCCCAGCAGGCTCTCCGTGTTTATCTGCTGAATGAATGGATGATGGATGGTATGTTTTGGAACAAATGGCACACCCATCGAGATGTCCATCCTGGTAGGAGTGGGCTTACTTAGAAACCTGGACCTCTTTTGTTTGCTTGCTTGTTTTCTGCTTGCTTGTTTTCAAACAGGGTCTCGCTCTATAGCCCAGGATGGCCTGGAACTTACTATGTAGCCTTGGCTGGCCTTGGATTTATACCAACCTTCTGCCTCAGCCTCCTCTGTAAAGGAAGCGACTTCTACAAAGAAGGGCAGTTTCAGCACCTGTCATCTGCTGTCTGCCTCCCCTTTGGGTTTATCATCCCTGGTTCAGGAGCCACTGTCTTATGTGTTCATGGCCTCTAGCTCCACCAAGGTTAGATGTGCCTCTGTGGCTTTGCTCATACTGATTTCCTCTGACTACTAAGCTGCCCTAGCCAGGGTCTAGCTAGCATTCCTCTTTCTCTATAAAGCCTTTCCCAGTTACCTTAATGAGCAGATAAGAACGGATAGTACCATTCATTCTGTTGCGCGTGTACCTTATGTATTTCTGTTATTTCTTGTAACTTCTAAATCCCTGGCTACTCTGGAAGCTCCTTTGTGGAGTGGGCTCTACTCTGAGTTTCATTTGAATATCTTTTTATGTCTTGAACATTTCTGTGAAATATAGTTATAAGACATTTGAAAATGAATGCTCCACCCTTTCTAGCCTGGCTGCTTGAGCCAAAAGAACCTGGAGACAAAGCGTTAACAATTCTTCCCAGGAGCTGGTCCAGCCCTTTCCTGGTGATTTTCTTGTGGCTGAGAAGAACAGATCACTTTTTCACTATGTAGCTAAGGGTCCAGTACTCAGCGCCCTGCAGGTTTGCTGATGGTAGCTGTCTTTCTCCCTACATCTTCTCTGTTTTGCTTTCTACAATTGGCAAGAAAGATCCGCCCTATTGTCCAATCCTTTCCTTAATTTCATTTGGTCTTTGGAAAATAAAATCTAAAAAGTGATGCAAGCATAATGAAAACTACAACTTATTTCTCCTTCTCTTTGAATAGCCGCGTCTATAAATGCAGCAGCTCGGAATATTCCAGCCTAAAGATGTCTACATATGCTTTTGTGGGTCTGGTTCTGTGTTTCCCCTGTAAATGTGTATCCATTAATTTCTCCATCTCTGTTTTTCATTCCTTGCATTCTTCTCCTACCATCTTCCTCCTTATTTGCTGGAAAAATTACCAATGAAAGCCCATAAATGATAACTTGCCATTTTTAGAAGATAATTAGGTAACACGACACTAACTCATTTAGGTTATCTTAATGCATTTTTTAGATCACGTTTGACACTAACTTATAAAGTACATATATTTTTTTCCATATTTGTAATTGAGATATGTACATATTATATTTGCTTTTTAATCTAATTTTCATTTAAACTCATTGAAATAGTGATAGACACAGTAGCGCAATTTGCTGGGCTATGCCTTAAGTATTTGATGTATGGATTTCTTTTACACTTCATTACTATGAATAGCACTGATATAAAAGTCTATACAGGTGATTTTTATTTCTAAAAGGAGGGCTTTCAAGTTAAACACATTCATTGACTTTAAAAACTAAAATTACAGAACATAGAATTTCTTACTTAAAACAATAGCTCCTTTAATTTGGGGCTATGACAGTTAAGAGTAAGAAGGCAAAAAAAACAAAACCCAATAATTCCTACTTCTTTGAACAAATATTTGAGTACCCAGCTGTATATGGGGCATTGATACAATGAATGGAGGAGATCCAAAAATAAATAAGAAACTAGAAAAATCCTGCCTGTGGAGAGCCTAGATTCTAGTGAGACAAGATAGACAGTAAATATTACAAGGGAGCTAGCTATATAGGAAAATGAAAGGTGACATATGCTATGAAACCAAAATTCCAGGCCCAGGGGACTCAGGAGGGGCACAAGTGGCTGTGGCAAACGCTGATTGAAGTTTTACATAGGGCTAATGATAGCAAACACGGAGTAGGGGCATTTCAGACGAGACTTGAGGAAGGGAGGAGCTAGCCATGCTAGTATGGAGATCTGTGCATGACTGTCAGAGGCACAGACCCTGCTGAAGAGGTCTTCTGGAGAAACAGTAGGAAGCCTGGGTGGGAAGACAGGTTGAGACTTTTCCCCAGAGTTTCCAGGTTCTTGTCTCTATCAAAGAAAGAACTGGAAGAGAAGACAAATTAGGAACAGGGAGAAAATGTACAAATTTATGAAGGTACAATTCAAAGGGCGAGTACCCAGAAGAGAGTAAGTAGCATTGTGGTGTTTTGGATAGTTACTTCGATGTAAAACTGATGGAGGGCTGGATCATCTTGAGTTAAACTGAGGAAAAGGCAGGGGATTCTTGGAATGGGTGTGAATGTCCCCACAGCACTGTTTACTCCCTTTCTGTACTCAGGAGTTTTTCCTAACATGGCATCAGAAACATAACGGGTTAGGCACTTTTGTAGGTTAGAGAGATGGTGCTATCGTGAAAAGCTCTACAGCCATCCACAGTAGCCACGCTGGGCCCAGCTGGTGTGGAGTGTCTTAGGTCTTCATAGGGGGTCTGGCTTCCTGCTCCAGTCAGCTCTGTGATCCCCAGCCTCGAGCCACCGTGCACTTTGGCTAGCTCTTCTGCAGTGTCTGTCTAGCCAACTTTAGCTGGAGCAGAAAGGGTGAGGGTAGAAAGCTCAGCCTGCTATCTGGGAGCTGTCTAACTGTCTGGGTGCTGTAGGTACTTGGAAAGACTCCGGTCTAACATGGTCCTCAAAGAAGGCTGAGGATGGGCTCCATTAGATTCACCTTCTTAGAAACAACAGCTGCTGGATCAACCCTGAACACCTGAGATGGGGAATTATTGTATTTCTGACAAATTCTTCCGGGTGGTTCTGATGTGCCTTCAGGCTTGGGACTGTTCTTTCAGCTTTTTTTTTTTTTTTTAAAGCCCATGATTTTAAGTTAAAAACCATCCCAAAAGAAGATACAAAGTTCTTAGCACTCAAATGTCAGTGATTTTGAGAGGTCAGAGATGATGCAGGACATTGCAGATCAGAGGTTAAATGACTTCCCCAGGGTTGCACAGAGTCAGGTTTCAGAGTGACTCTTCTGAGTTCAGTGAACCTTCTGCTGGTCTGGGTTGCCTCAGAAATGTTGTCCTATGACCTGCCAGGTGGTTGCATTCCCAAGGCTCTCCCATGAGGAACACTGTCTGAACCCAGAAGTTCTCTAAGGTTGATCGGTTGATTAAATGTTTGGTTATCTAAAGATCAGTTAGGTGACCATGGTTGTTTTAACCTTTGTGGTTAAAAATGATTCAAAATGTATTAATCACATTTTCTGCTCCTTGAGAGGAATTCTGGGAGATTCATTCCATTTTCGAAGGAGAATGGACCTTAATTCTTCACGATCTTGCAGGGCTCTGGGTCATAATTCTGCAGCAAGCTCTTGCTCAATATTATTATCAAACATAAAAGCCACGCAGCTGACCTTGAACATGAGCTACATTTCTACTTTCTTTTTAAGTACATTTTAAAAAATTCAATTGGCTTTCTTTCGACTTGTTTCTTGGACATTGTTGCTACAATTTTCTCACTTTAATTAATTTCTTTTTATAATGCTGGGTTTTCTGACCTTATTTTACCACTTGGGCCTCAATGACAGCTGCAGTGTCTGCACATGCTGACACTGCTGTCGCTCTGGGTTGCTCTGCGTCCTTGCAGGGGAACCAGTTCAGAAATCACTTCCTGAGGCCAGCGTTCGGGTCTTAGAACTAAGCTGGGGGTATGATTTCAGCTGATTTTGTGTCCATTTACACACTGCTGTAAGTTTCAGCCATCAGATTAGATCTGTCCCTGTCATGGGGGCAGGCCACACATTCCCACTGAGAGCATTTGGAGATTACAGAGACATCATGAATATATATATCTTTCTTTCACCAAGCCAGAGTTGGAGGTGGAAGTTGTGTCTGAGTTACTGGCTGCTTTGGAAATGGGATGTAACCTAAAGTACTTTTGCTCTGTCTTCTATCCCATGGAGAAGTCACATGGCCTGGTGCCACTATGAAATGCTCAATGAATCCACTAAGGCTGTCTGGTCCTATTCACTGGTTACATTGAGGCCATCCCTCTTGAGGCTTACTCACTTTTTATAATGTGTAAGTCCAACCTAAATTTGTTTCTGGATGTCTGTGTCATCACGATTTATATCCTAAGGCTCTCTACCAGAAGAAAGGGTATATTTTGTGTTTTTATCATAGGTTAGCCTTCCAAAGCATCACGGGAACTTTTCTGTTCAATGGGTAGTTTCGTTGAATAATTCCTTGAGAACACTCTGAACATAGCAACGGCATGAGAAGTATCTGATGCGCAGTGTTGTGAAGGACAGTGCCTGAGATGGGTGTAGAGGAACTTACTCCCTGAGGAAAAGTAACCTTGCCAGGAGTTGGAATGGAGATTTTGGGGGTCTTATAATTTAACTCTGCTACTGTTTGCTCCTCAGTGATCCATTAGAAGGAAGGCAGATGGTTGTTGTGGAATATTATTTTAACTAGGCAAAGATGTGTTACCTTTGTTTATACTGCAGAATATTATTTGTAACTGTGCGAAGGTGTGTTTCTTCTGCTTATGATGCATTTGTTTAACTATGCAAAGATGTGTTGCATTTGTTTCACCTTGCCTGCCTAAGGCACCTGACTGGTCTATTAAAAAGCTGAATAACCAATAGCTAGGCAGGAGAAAGAATAGGTGGGGTTAGCAGGCAGAGAGACTCAATAGGAGGAGAAGTCTAGGCTTGGGAAGAAGAGAAATGAAGAATTAGAGGAGGTGAGAATGAAGGAGACATCTGGGGCAAGAAGCCAAGCTGATGCCAGACAGATGTAGAGAAGCAGTGAATGATCTACAGGAAGAAAGGAGGAAGGTAAAAAGCCCGAGGCAACAGGTAGATAAAGAGAAACAGGTGACTTTAAGTTAAAAGAGCTAGCCAGGCCTAGCATTCAACACTAATAATAATTCAAAACTAAATAATGCCCAAACTATCATAATTTGGGAGCTGGTTGGTGACCCCAAAAGAAAAAAAACCTGTTACAGATGGTAGATATCAGATATAGTTTTAAGTGAATTATCGTCCCCCTGTACTATGGCAGTATCATCTGTACGGTGCCCAATCGATGTGCAAGGGAGCTGTGGGGGAGCTGTGATGTCAGAAAAGAAAGGCTAATTTACTCCTCCAGCTGCAGGGCATGCTGCCAGCAGAAACCTTGGTACTGTTGCCCTTCTGTAAAGAGGGGGGAGGTGCCTTAGCTAAAGAGGTCCACGTTGCCCAAGGCCACCGACACAGCTGGGAGAAATGATTGATCTACACGGGTATGCAAAGGTCCCTCTTTGTGGCCCCACCTCAGGACCTCTCTGAAGCATCATCAGAGCGCAGACATCCTCCTTGAAGGATGCCCAAGGCTAGGTCAGTTTCTCCCTCAGCTCAGACATCACTTCTCTTTTTGTTCTCCAAATGTTGCTTTCAGGACACTCAATAACTCCTTGCCAAACACTACCTCAAAGTTTGCTGGGGAAACTCAACCCATTGGGAAACCCTTTGAACAGGGATTTTTCTCAGACTAACTAAAGAAGGATTTTTTTTTAATGTCATTAAGATGAAGAAAAAAGTGACAGGTAAACTGAGACACAAAACAATAGAATAAAGTTGACTCTCTGTCGGAACTTGGGATGTGGCAATGTTTGTTTGGAGACTGGAGTTTCATCTGTAGACCTACTGACCTAGAGATCAGACTGGGCTTGACTTCATGTGTAATCCTCCTGCCTCAGCCTCCCAATTTGTAGAATTATAGGGGTAAACTAACTACCATACCCAGTTTGGACTTCAGATGTGGAGGGATGTATATCTTGTTTCTCTTTGGTAGTGAGAAGACATCAGCTGACACCTTCCAGTAACTAAGGGTTGACGGCATGGGGGAAAGGAGGAGAGCCATGTTGTTTTGAACTGGATACTTATTTCTTTGTATTTTGCATTGTAATTTGTCCTAACAGAAATCTAAATGGAGTCCTGTTTTACGATCTCCCTTGTGCCACATTGGTTGTGGCAAAAATCACTGAAGGGGCCCATGAGTAGGTGGGCAAGCGGTGACTGGAGGCTATAACATGGCATAGTTGCTTCTAAAAGAATCCCCGTCCTCCACAGCGGGGCTCAACCACTGTGGGCCTCTCAGAAAGAACGGAGAGAGGCCATTTTGGATTGCCCAATCCAGGGTGATAGACAGCAGTGGGAGGTTGGGTGAGTTGAAAGTCAGGATGAACGTTTAGTGACACCCAGAGAAGAGCTGAAAACTAGGGGAGAAAGCAAAAAACAAATAACAAAAGCAAGCAAGCAAACAAACAACCAAACCAAACCAAACAAAACACAAATAACCACAAAACAAACAAATGAACAAAAAAAAAACCACATGCAGACAGATGTCTTCTTTCTTTGGATCTTTGACTGAGATGAGGGTGTAGTTCCCAGTGGCACAGCCCATCTCTTGGCATAAACTTCCGAAGGATATGCAGACAGGGAATGGACTTTTTCTAAAGGCTGGACCGCCACCCAGTTGAACCTTAAGATTAGTATGTGGATGCTGGCATTGAAACGAATGAAGATGTAACTATTTATGAAACTGAGTCTCTCAACTCCTCAAGTTGTGTTGACAAGCCCGTCAATGGGCTCCATGGGTCTGAGCTCTATGTTCCCTGCTGTTTGGGAAGGGCATCCTGGTGACAAGTCAGGGATGCCGTTGAAGATGTGTTTTTTGAGAAGACACTTACCCCAAAAGTCTACCCAGCCATTCTGGGCCGGGAAAGGGTCTTGTGCAGACTAGGGGGAGAGGGCTAGGGCACTAGGGGGCCTTGTGGACTTGGGTCTCCCGAAGGAACAAGGCCTCTGGGCAGCCAGGAGCTGGGGAGGGCTCCAAGGCACGGTGCCAGGCGCTGTGCGGCAGGGAGCAGAATGCAGTGGGGTGGCCCTTGGGGACCCCGAGGAGGACAGAGACGGGAAGGGGACGTGCGAAGACTGAAAGTGGGGAAGACGGAGCCGGCCGGCGGGCGGGCGGGCCGGCGCCCTGGCCCGGGTGTGGGGAGCTGGGCGGTGCGGGCCGAGGCGCGGGCGGAGCGGAGGGCGGAGGCGCGGGGCGCGCGTTTGGGGCGCTGCGGCGGGGAGGGTGGCGGCCGCCGGGGCGCGCGGGCCGTGTGTGCGCGCTCTGCCGCTCCGGGAGAAAGATGGCCCGGGAGGGAAAGTTGGGGTGACGCGTGCTGTCCCCGGACGCTTGCCAGGGGGCACGGAGGAAGGCAAGCCCGACAGAGCGGTGGCCACCCAGGCTGGGGGGCGCGCAGTCTGGGCGACGCCACCGTCACCGCGCCCGCCCCCTCACTGCAGGTGGCCGCGGGGAGCTCCGAGTCTGGGTGGCCCGGGGGCGCGGGCGGGCGCGCGCTGGGGATCCCGGCTGAGGGATGGGCTGCGCCCCCAGCATCCATGTCTCACAGAGCGGCGTGATCTACTGCCGGGACTCAGATGAGTCCAACTCGCCCCGCCAGACCAGCAGCCTGTCGCAGGGCCCCACGGCGCCCCTGCACGGCCTCTTCGTGCAGACCGACGCCGCCGACGCCATGCCCCCGAGCCGCGCGGCGGGACCCCCGGGCGCTGTCCGAGTCCGCAGGTCCCGGGCAGAACTGGGCAGTGGCAGCAGCACGGGGTCCTCGGGCCCCGCCGTGACCACCTGCCGGGGCCGGAGGCGCCACTGCTGCAGCAGCGCTGAGGCCGAGACCCAGACCAGCTACACCAGCGTCAAGGTAAATGCGAGCTGTTGGGGTGCTGTCCGTCGGGTCTGTACCGGGTAGGGGGCTCGTGCGGGAGTTGGGCGGTCGTTTGGGGGAGAGTGTTGCTAAGGAGGAGTTTACTTTTCATTTTTTGCGGGTGATGAAGGCCCATGGAATCGGGAAAAGGAAAAGATCCTGGAGGGTGCAGGGGACCAACCCTAGCTGGTCCTGGGGTGGGGACAGGTGGAGTGCAGCGCAGAGGAAAGCAGTTGGGGCGGCCTGTGGCCCAATGGATGTAGCTGGAGGGATGGGCATGCATCGCCAAGAAGAGCATGCGAGTTTCTCTGAATGAAATCCTAGCGTTGATCTCGATCTGCATGTAGGTTCCGATTTTCACCTGCAAGTCAGCTTGGCTGGATGGAACTCTCGGCGCCGTGGCCCAGTGCAGGGATTTGTGAATGAATCAGGCAGTTTATATTTGAAGAGCTATAGAAAGGGGATAGGGGAGCCAAGTGAAACCTGTTGTCCCTGTAGTGTTTCTCTGGGATGACTATATCCTGGACATAATGGAGAGAACACAGAGTTTGGAATGTCAGCCACTGTGGAGGGAGGTGGTTTTCAGTTCAGGGCAGCTACCTCAGAATGACGGTTCTGCACACTTACCTGCCATGGGGAATGAGAGTGTGAGGGTGTGGAACGGTTAGTCTCCAGATAGTTCTTGATGAACATTTAGTCCAACAGTGCCCATCTGTATGTTTTCAAAGTACTATTACATCCAAGAGGAAACCATTGTGTCAGATGTAATCACTTAAGAGCAAATTGAAGATTAATGACACATCTCATCGTGGAGAGGAAAAAAAAAACACGCCTCTAAACTCTCAGTGTTTGATAGACACAGCTCTTACGTAGTCAGTCGATCACCAGGGACCATTGCATGATTCCTTGACAAAGACACAACTGTATATCTTGTAGGTAAAAATATGCTCAACAGTTGGCCCAGTGTGAGGAGGCTCGGGGTCTTCCCTGGATGAAGTGTATCCAAACTGGAGGAAAGGGAGGGAGAGTGGGCTTTCTTTTGACCAAGTTAATTTTTGTAAAATGGAATCTCATTTTGACACATAAAACTTAACCAGTGTTTACTAGTAGCTGTGATGTTTCTCTGGTAATAATTGGGAACACCTTTAACATAAACATACCATTAAATATGTACCTTCTATGTAGCAGGAATAAGTTTTACTTACTTTGAATATTAACAGTTTATCCAAAGAGTAGAGACCTGGATTCAATTAGACATTTATATATGTATGTTTATTATATATATAATATGTTTATTATATATAAATGTCTAATTGAATATATATACATATATATGTATATATACACACACACATACACACACATACACACACAGAGAGGCATGTGGTGGGCACCAAGTTTGCTTTGTTTGTTGCTTTTTAGGTCTCCTGCCAGCAGTAACATAAAGTTAGCATTAGAAGAAATTTTAAGGTGTTACAAAGGCTATTTTTAGCAACACCCTCCAGTTGGGATTGTGGAAGGGAATCTGAAGGCCTGAAGCAGTGGTTGAGAACGGTGACTGTTCGGGAACTTCGTGGTATTTCGTCCTGGTTGTTCAAGAGAAACCTAGGCATTCTTTTACCTTTCATAGTAGCAAGGGACTCATTTTTAGTAGCTGGCAACCCTGGCTACTTGGTGTTTGTTTAGTGAAAGGAAAAAAAAATAATGAATGAGACCATTTTTCTGTGTCTTAATGCTTTCCTCAAGAGGCTACTTAGAGCCCAAATAGAGTAAAAACTGACGGAGAGAACAAGTTCTGATTATTAGCAGTTACTATAAACTCGAGTAAATCTCAGGCTACTTGACTTAAGTGTTAAAAGGCTTGACCTGGGAAGGAATTTGACTCACTTTATCAACAAGATGTCCAAATAAGAGCTTAATTCATTCCATGCCATTGCAAAGGATGTTGGAAAGGAGGGTGTCACTTCAGTGATTCAACATGGATCTGCAGTCCATCAACCTCAGAAATTATACATTTGAAATTAGATCAGGTATATTTATACAAATGCTATAGAACTTCTTAGCACAGAATTACCCCAAATATTTAATAGTATCTCTTTGGCCTCTGACTAAAATTCTGTGGTCTTTTGAAGTCTGAAAGTTCACATGTCCTGTGCCCTTACATGGATGAGATGATTTCGTAGAAAATTTTCCTTTTCCTTTTTAGAATAAAAATTCTTTTGCCTTATGAGTGTGTGAGAGTTGGCAGCCACATGGCTCCTCCTCCCTTTCTGACTGCTTGAGTAGAAAAGGAAAGTCTTTGCTATTTGGTCCTATTTACAGCAGTACTGGGTTTCAAGAGTTCCCTTCTTCCTCTTTCTACGTCAATTATAAACACTATTATCTAGTTGGCTTCTGGTATTCCCCTGAGTGCAAAAAAAGAAGTGTGTTTGATCTCTCTCTCTCTTTTTCTAGCAATCATTTATTTCATTAAGCTTTTAGAATGATGAAGCATTATGATGTCAAACATGATGTCAACAGGAACCTTCTTGAATACCTAAATGGCAAAAAGATTATAAGCATTAATAATTCATAGGCAGTGCAATGATATCACACGAGTTTCCATTTCTGGTAAGGAGTTTGTCTCTCAGTTGCTGTAAAAATGCTCCTTCCTAGCAGTTCGTCTCCCTCGCTTGCCTTTTAAGATAGTACTCTAAGAGGAGCCTTCTGCAGGATGCTCGCTCCTGGTGTGCGCCAATTCTGTCGTTGCTGTTCGGAAATCCGCAGCGGAGACGACTGGCCTTCTCTTGGGGAGGAACCAGGAAGTCTTACCAGTTGTTTCCCATACCAGCTGTTGCTGCTGGGAGCATCCAGGACTGAACAGCCGGTCCTGGCACAGGCTTTACTGATGGTACACTCAACTTGCTCCATCCTCAGCACAGGTGAGCTGTAGTCTGGATACAGATGCAGTTAGTGTCCTCTGTGTTGATGGCTGGCACCATCACCACTCCCCCTTATACTGCCTACAGCATGCTCATTTATGCCTTCAGCTGGCATTCATGCCAACCTCTACTGTAGACGCTGGAGATTCAGAGAGCGTCCATAATATTTTTTGTGCAAAGCCTATGCAAGAGGCTAAATCTCTTTTAAAGGGGTGTGCTTAAGCCAGTTATAGACGACTTCACAGCATTGCTCCATGGCATTCTAGAGTCAGTGAGGATAATGCTAAATTAAATAGTTATGGGACCTTACTGTAAACAATGAGATTTTATTAGGGGGAAGGATTAGAGCTACTTTTTATTAGTAGTTTTCATCTTTCTAGTCATCAGCCTCAGGTGGGAGTCACCTGGAGAGCTTGTTAAAGCGCACAGTGGCTTTGGGTCCCACCCCAGGAGTGTCTGATTTAATAGGTCTTGGGAGGGACCCCGGAGCTTGAGGTTTCAGGGTGTTTCTAAGAGATGTCTTGTTGCTGATCTGGGGGCCACACTTGGAGATCCCATGCTTTAAGTGACTTAAGTTGTTTTGTGGCCCAGATAAATTATGTGTGACCACCTATAGCCAGATGTTCTGTCGGATTGCTGTGGACACAGCCCTCTCCATCTATGGAGTCAGGATCTGAGTCTTTACAGCTGTCTGGGAAGTCTAAGTGGGGAGAAGCCTGGACCATGCAGCCCACCTGGGTCTCTAAGGGTCAGCTCCCTGCAAATCATCTGGGATTTGCATTGATCTTGATGTTTTGCTTTGCTGTCACAGTCCCTTCAGCTGCCTCTGCCCTTGAGGGGCCATGCCCCACATGAAGGGAATCTACAAGGTAAAGGTTTTTATTTATTTATTTATTTATTTATTTATTTATTTATTTATTTAAGATTTCTGTCTCTTCCCCGCCACTGCCTCCCATTTCCCTCCCCCTCCCCCAATCAAGTCCCCCTCCCTCGTCAGCCCAAAGAGCAATCAGGGTTCCCTGCCCTGTGGGAAGTCCAAGGACCACCCACCTCCATCCAGGTCTAGTAAGGTGAGCATCCAAACTGCCTAGGCTCCCACAAAGCCAGTACGTGCAGTAGGATCAAAAACCCATTGCCATTGTTCTTGAGTTCTCAGTCGTCCTCATTGTCCGCTATATTCAGAGAGTCCGGTTTTATCCCAGGCTTTTTCATACCCAGGCCAGCTGGTCTTGATGAGTTCCCAATAGAACATTCCCATTGTCTCAGTGTGTGGGTGCCCCCCTCGCAGTCCTGAGTTCCTTGCTCATGCTCTCTCTCCTTCTGCTCCTGATTTGGACCTTGAGATTTCTGTCCGGTGCTCTAATGTGGGTCTCTGTCTCCTTTCATCGTCTGCTGAAGGTTAATATTCAGGAGGATGCCTATATGTTTTTCTTTGGGTTCTCTTTCTTATTTAGCTTCTCTAGGATCACTAATTATAGGCTCAATGTCCTTTATTTCTGGCTAGAAACCAAATATGAGTGAGTACATCCCATGTTCCTCTTTTTGGGTCTGGCTTACCTCACTCAGGATAGTGTTTTCTATTTCCATCCATTTGCCTGCAAAATTCAAGAAGTCCTTGTTTTTTACTGCTGAATAGTACTCTAATACGTATATATTCCATACTTTCTTCATCCATTCTTCCGTTGATGGGCATCTAGGTTGTTTCCAGGTTCAAGGTAAAGGTTTTGAAATGATGAAAGAGGGTGGAGGTCAGGCAGAACACCTGCCTAGCCTCATCTTCCTTCTTGGAGTTCTGGCTACTCCTTTTATCTTTTTGTTGTTGTTGTTGTTATGTTTTTGTTTTATTTCTAAACAGAACACAGAGTTTAGTCGGCTCTGGCGAGTCCTGTAATTTACATTAGTCAGGCTCTGGTTTAATTCCTGCTGTTGTGTATTTTATCAAAATTTGCTCCCCTCCCCCCAACACACAGAATTAAAGCTGGCGGTTGCCTTCTACTTTTGTCTCCAGTGCTGGGAATCGAACTCACAATGCCTTGCATGGGAGGCAAGCTTGGCCACTGATCTCTGTTTCCAGCCCAAGGGACTCCATTCCAATTGCTTTCCTGTTTTGTACTGTAGTTATACTAATTTTTAAGGACTACTAGATACCTCTTCTTTATAACATCGTCCAATAAGACTTCAAATCAGAGTCTGGTAGGGGTGGTGCTCACCTGTATCCCCAGCATTCACGAGGCAGAGACAGATCTGTGAGTTCAAGGCCAGCCTGGTCTACAGAGCTAGCTCCAGGACAGCCAGGGCTACACAGAGAAACTCTGTCTCGAAAAACGAAACCAAACCAACAACAAAAAGACTTCAAACAGAAAGTGACGCTGTGCATTTAGAGGTGAGACAGTTTCTAGTGTCATCTCCCCTTGGTGACCACCTGATGGAGCTCTAATGGGACAGGACATACAGGTGAGGGCAGGGTACAGTTTGTGACACCAGCTCGGTAATAGGCCAGGAATCCAAACAGCCAAGCAGAGTGCGAGTTCCAAGCGAATTCTTGGGAAGATAGAGTCCCAAGACTGGAATATCCGCTGGGGAGGAGCAGGGGAGAACTTAGGGTCAGGTGGGTAAGTACAACCTAAAATTCGGGAGTCTTCACATAGGTAACAGCCACCGAGCCAGGCTGAGGTTTCTGATGGACAACGATAAGTATTTACTTTCTGCTTTTGTGGGGATCTCTGCTGGGCATGAAGAGCTCACAGCCACAGGAATTGCTGGAGCCAGCCAGAGGCTATAAGCAACCACTTCACTTGGATGAGACAAGAAGAGCCAGCCACAGCTTTGCTGCTCCCTGATTCAAAGAGAACCACGACCACCGTGGAAGGGTCATGGGGTGGGAGTGGTTGTGGAAACCCAGGGAATCAAATCTACAGAAGCCTGCAGAAGCTGTGACCTAAAGGAGGCATGTGAGAGATGCAACCAGGGGATGGATGGGCAGTCTTAGCTGGGCAAGTGCGCATGAGCACACACATGTGCGTGCATAGATAAGAGACAGAGACACGGAGAGAAACAGAGGCAGGCAGACAAAGAGACAAACGGGTAAATAGCTTGATGGAACTGGCCTACATTTTAGGGATCTTGTGTCTGTAACTGCCTCTCACCGAACACACCCGTGAATCAGAGCGAATAGGAGCATACTGGGTACAGAGGAATGTTGGATACAGAGCAGGGTGGAGAGTGGGACCGGAGGAGCAGATCCTGAACAACGGCACCGAAAAGTGAGAACTGCTCCTCGGAGCTCCAGAGAGAAACTCAGAGCGCAGTGGGCAGTGCAGAAACTAGTCTCCAAGAGAAGCGGGTTTGACGTGTGCCAGATTTGTTGCATGTTTCCTGCCCAATGATTGCTCCTGAAATCTCCCTGGTGCCCCTGGCTGGAGACTTCTGAGTGCTGCACACCCACCTTCCTCTTCGGTTTCACCTTTGCTGTCTCCACTGACTCTGGTTCCTCTGCTCCTGGTTTGTGACCCCCACCCCCTCAGGGCTCAGCGTGGACTGAGAAATCACCAGCCTGCCTCATTGGGCATTACAGACCCAGCCTGGCCACTTCACCCTGCCCCAGTTTTTACTGTTCTATACTATGTACGCTTCTTTTCTCAGTCCCCAAAAGTGAGAAGAATTATTTTTTAATACGTGTTTTTTAATTTTTAATTTTTTAAATTTCATTTTACATTCTACCCCCTCTTTCCACCTCCCCTCCCTTCCCTCCACCCCAGCCCATCCCCATCCACTCCTCCCAACAGGTAAAGGCTCCCATGGAGGGGACAGCAAAGTCTGGCACATTTACTATGTGTTTTTAATTTTGGGTTAAGAATGTGCACATTTTGAACGTTTTAAAATATTAAGATGTGTGTTGGAGTTTTTATGATTTATTTATTTGGGGGGTTTGAGAGTGAACTCAAGGCTCTTACATATTAATCAAGCCCTCTGCCATGGAGCCCCTCCCCCAGCCTTCTAGAGTTTGTTTTAGATGGGTACGGGGGTTGCTTTTATGTTATAGTGGGAGCCTGGTAGGTACCATGTGTAACCTGGAATCCTGAAGCCTATGGACTTGTAGTCCACTTTACTTGGGCATTGGCAATGACTGGTTTCCCTGTTTCCTCTACCCACCCATTGACTTTTACTTAGAATTTTCTGACTTCCCTGGTTTCCATCCATCTCCCCTTTCCAGCTTCCCATGGGATAACCCATGAAAAACAGCTACCATCGTGGGATGCCGTTATTCTGCTGAGTCTGCTCTGAGAAACTGGTGGTTGCTGTGACAAAAATCAGAAATGATTTTATTCTCAACTAATCTATCCGTGAAATAAGGATTATTCTCTGTTGTATCGTGTTTCCAAGACAATATTGTAGATTTTTGCAAAGTAACTAGGTGTCTATAAAGGTACTAACTGTTAAGTCCCTGCTATTCTTGGATCCTTTCATCTACAACACTGTTCCCCCTTAAGTTACTCCAAACTACAAATCCTTAATTCCATTCTTACAAATGAGGAAACTGGGGCCTAAGGCAAGGGCTTGGTGGTTAAGAGCACTTACCGCTTTTGCAGAGGACCCAGGCTTGGTTCCCAGCACCGTGCGTCAACTCACGATACCCTCTGGCTTCCACAGGCACCAGGCACTCTAGTGCTGTGCATACAGGCAGTCCAGAACACTCGTGCACATGAAATGAGAAAATAGGAATGTAGGATGGAGCTAAGAAATGTAGGAAATGGAGCTGTAACAAATGGAAAAGGCTGCCGAGGGTTAGAGTTGGACTTTGAAGGGAAGATTGAACCCAACCCCAAGCTTCTTCTTATTTTTACTGATTCTCAGCACACAGTCTGCCCCTAGGGGGTAACACAGAACCTGTGGACAAGGCCCACCATGGCTGGTGCTGGGGGTACAGTTATCTGATGCAGAGCCGAGGGGCTCTAGCAGGAAGGCAGGGAAGCAAGGGGCCTTGAGAGTGGAGTTTTCCTTCATACACATCTACAGTCACTCCTTCTATCCGCGTGGCCTGGGGTGCTGCTTTGACGTTAGTGGAGGGTGTGCAAGGCATGTGGCATTCATGTCTTCAACACATAACATGTTCTCCTGGATCACATCGACATGCTCTCCCATGGTCCAGTGCTAATAATCTTGTGGTTGCCACCACTATCTTGGCAATTAAAATGAGATTAAAATTGAGGTGTGGGTTATGTAATATTTTAAAAACATGTATAGTTTTCTATTGGAAAATAAAAGACATACTTTCTAGTGGATTAACTGGCTGGTGTAAACTAACTGAGCTTACCAACATGTGCTATACGGGAACTGAAAATCACCACCTTGGACGAATTTGTTCTGCTTCAACTGGAATTCAGAAAGGGAAGATGCGGAAGAGTCCTTCTGGGTGAAAACACATGCTAGGGTGTGGCTCTTGGGTCTGCACAAGGCAGGGGATAACAGCCAGCACCACCTTGCTTTCATCCTGAGATTGTCCAGCATCAACTTAGAATGCAAAGCCTCATTCTGCATTGAAGGAGTGCTGCTGGCTTCTGTATGCTGTGTTGAGGGTGAGCTAGGATGACGTATGCGAAACCTAGGAAGATGATGTACTGCAGGTCCAAAACCTGTCTTCTTTCAGACAGGAAGAGAAAAATAACTGGCCACAGGGGTGCAATTGTCTGTGTGCATTACAGAGCTGAGAGAAGACCCCGAATTCTGCAAGAAGTTACAAGAAGACACCAAGAGACTTATAAGCATCCTATTACACAGACTAGCAGCTGACAACCTTCCCCACCCCGGCTGGCACCACACAAACATGCTCAGAAACAGAGAAGATGACCCAGTCCAGGAGAAGTAAAACTTTTGTCTATTTCAAGGCTTCTGCTATGAGAGCTTCAACCCAGAACAAAGCCAAAAAGAAAGAAGAGCTGACTTATTTATGTATACGTTTGAGACAAGGTTTTGTATGAAGCCAAGGCTGGGCTGGATCTTGCTAATGCAGTGCAGGCCGGCCCCAGGTTCTGGATCTTCCTGCTTCAGCCCTCTGAAGTCCTGGGATTGCAGGTCTGTGCCGCCACACTCAGCAGGAAAGAGAAGCAGGGCTATAAAAGCCAGTGAGCCGGCAGCCCTGGCCACACCTGCTAGTGGTCTTTGGATCATGGAAGAGACAGTCTTGCCTGAGACACTGGGTGGCTTTGACAAAAGAAAAAGTCAGCAATTTCAGCTGAACCTCAGTTAAAACTAGAAGTCTTTGTATGCAACCAATAGAGTGTAATACTCAGAACAATGATGACAAATACAGAACCAAGTTCTCATGAGCACATTTGTATGGATACAGACACACACATACACCGCACACACACACCCCACCCCATCTGCTATGGCACATGCAGTAGGGAGAGAAAGCTTAGGTGGGCACATTTGCATAAGGTTTCCAGCTCTCTGCTTCCAGTCTGTGAAGTGGGGTCTGCAAAGCCAATTTGCAGACTCCCTCCCCCATTGTTTCTCAGAGGTCCTCCCGTCCCTGGGATGGTGGGTCCTGGGATGGTGGCTCAGAGCCATATGGAACCCAGGGAAAGTTCTCATACCCAGTGCCTTTCTCTAAGTGATCTGACCGGCTGGGCTTCAAGACCTTGAGATTTGCTGAATCTCACAGGAGCCTTCATATCGCCGGACGAGCTGGTGAGGGTGGGGTACATGGTCGATTTAGTCTGACCTCCTGAAGGTAGTGCTCCCTCCTTCTTGTCCAGAGTTTCCATGAAGGCACGATGGTGGGCATCTGCGTATCCAAGTGGGAACTTGAGATGCCAAGGGCAATCAGGACACAGTTCAGACCAGTGTCAAAGGCAACTTTCACTTTTCTGTGCGGTTTATGAGCAAATAAATCCCAAACCACTTCGGGGGGGGGGTCACTGCTGATCTCGGGAGTGGATTTTCATAGAGAAGCAATGCAATATGCGGCATTTAGGTTTCTAGGTCAGCATGGAAAGGGGATTTAACCCGCGGTGGAGCTGGGGTACATCTGCCGTGTTGAAACGGTGCTGCTGTGGTGAGAGAAGCCTACAATTGAATTAGGGCTTGTTTCTTTTCTGTGCTTGTCTTCTGGGAGAAGTGGGTTTAACTAGAGGGAGATGCAGGTGAGAGAGAGAGAGAGAGAGAGAGAGAGAGAGAGCCTCCAGGAGTTCTTCAGGGAGCAGCTCCAGGGAGGAGTCACGGGAATTGGGTGTCTCTGACTCTTTTGCCTGCTCTTGGGACTCTAAAGGAAAAGAAAACAAATACACACCGAAATATCTGTAAGTGGAAGAGAAAATGCAGAAATCCCACACACCTCTGTGTATATTTCCTATCTTCTTTTTATTTATTCTTCTCTCATACAATACATCCCAATGGCAGAGTCCCCTCCCTCCACTCATCCCAGCTCCCCCTACTTCTTCTCTTTCCCAGATCCACTGCCCCTCCGTTCAGAAAAGAGCAGGCCTCCCAGTGATATCCACCTAACACATCTAACAAGATGCAATAAGACTAGTTATAGACCCTCGTATCAAGGCTGGCCAAGGCAACCCAGCATGAAGAAGAGTCACAAGAGTAGGCAAAAGAGTCAGAGACAACCCATTCCCACTGTTAAGAGTCCCACAAAAACCCCAAGCTACATAACCATAAGGTATATGCAGAGGACCTACTGAAGACCCATGCAGGTTCCATGATTGTTGCTTCATTCTCTGTGAGCCCCTGTGGAGCCCTGCTTCGTTGATTTTGTGGACTGTGTTTTACTGGTATCTTTGACTCCTCTGATTCCTATAGATACCCCTCGCCAACTTCTTTCATGGAGTTCCCTGAGCTCCGCCTAGTGTTTGAGCACGGGTCTCTGCATCTGCTCCTATCAGCTCAGTAAGTATTTTTTAAGTCATAATAACTCTTTACAGATCTGAAAACCATGATGTACCAATGATTTCATGACTCCTTAGTTTAGACACTTCTGCCTAATCATCCTGTTCTTTGTGTGTACTGCTATCCACATAAAATCTACTGATTGCAAATGGCTGGTCTCTTGTCTGGTTCTTTTCTCTCTTGTCCCCACTTGCGATCCATTTGTGGAGAGAACGAGGTCCTTTGTCCTGTAGACTTTATCCCAACCTAAGTTTTACTTGTTGTGTGCGTGAGGTGCAGCTAATGGGTTTCTCTGCCTTTTGTATTTGCTGGGAAATGACAGTTGGGTTTGGAGGTTCAATCTGACTGTGCTCAGCTTTGTGTGTGGAGATGGGATAAACGTACATTTTATTTTTGATATATAATTATGTTATTTCTCCCTTTCACTTTCTCTTTCCAATTCCTCTCTCTTTGCTCCCTTTCAAATTCTTGGCCTCCTTTTTCCATTGTTATATGTATATATGTATCCACACAAATATAATCCATTCAGTCTGTATAATGTGACTTGGATCCATGTTTTCAGGGCTAACCAGTTGGTACAGAATAACCAGTTGGTGCTATAATCCTGGGGAAGCCTATTTCTCCCACTCTCAGCTTCTGTGTATAGAGTGAAGGCTCCACAGTATCTCCTCTGTTCGCGTTGGCATGTGTATGTTGCCATCATGTTTAGGTGGTCATGTTAGCAAGACTTTATGGGTGCAGCTTCTGACTTTATTAGGAGGTTCAATATCACAACAAACTCCCTGATCTTCTGGCTTTTAGATCTTCCCGACTTCACGTCCGCGATGTTCCTCAAGGGTTGTTTTTTAGATGTGTTAAACACACAGTTTCCATGATGTTGTATCCTCTCATCAGGAAGCACAACAGTGGCTTCTTCTTGGATGTCCACCCTTCTGAGTGACCACTGCTGTTACGAGCTGGAAGAAGGTACTCTTCCTGTTCTATCATTTCTTCTTCATTTATCGCTGCAGTAACCCCACAAAGAGCAACTTCCTTCTACAAGCTGTTTAGTCTCCCCGGGATACGGTTTCTATAGAAAAGGCATTAAAAGCCTGTATTTTTCCTGATAGCTCAAGTTTTCATAATAATGAGTTGGTTCTGCAGCATTTTTCTAAGGGGATGAGAACTTTTTGAGTGTTTGTTTGCTTGGCTAGTATAATTTTGAATCCTTACGGGTTTAACACATCATATTGTGTGTTAAAGCATTGTCGTGATTAGACTTACTGCTGCCAAGCTGCCCATTTTGTCTAGAGCGGTTTATTCAAGTTGGTGAGGAGCTTTTGCTTGAAGCAATGGCTCCAGCTAAGTTGGTTACATTTTTTTCTTTAGCTCTAACACCTTCTCCATAGATAAGGGTTCGCTGACCATATCCTGGTGACCACCTTGGCCATCCCCTGCTGTCTCAAGGCTCCAAACACGTGCGAGCTCACATCTCCATGGTACATAGAAAGCAGAGTGTGAACTTGAAGTCATCGGTGTTAGTCTTTAAACTCCCAAAGCCTGCCCTTCAGCAACATAGCTTCTACAGCAAGGCCACACCTCTTTTTCAAACAGCACCACCCACTAAGGGAACAAGTAGTCAACTATAGGGGGTTGACTCTCTAAGGGGTATTCTCATTCAAACCATCACACTGTCCTACACAAATGCTGTGAACCTAAAGAATCTGCGTAACTCAGCCTTGTGAAGTGGGAGTAAAATGTATTGGTACAAGTGGTACAGAAGTAGAGTCCCTATAAATAGGCTCTCAAGAGTGGGTATACGGTGGAGGTTGGGGGTGGGACACCAACGTGAGCCAAACATAGCTCTGGATATTGGAAGCTTTCATTGTTTGTGCCCCATGGTACTGTGTTGTGTGTGTGTGTGTGTGTGTGTGTGTGTGTGTGTGTGTGAGAGAGAGAGAGAGAGAGAGAGAGAGAGAGAGAGAGAGAGAGAGAGAGAAGGTGGTGTATTGGCTGGTTGGCAGGAATTACGAGTTAGCGGCTAAATTCTGTGAAATGAAGTCCCTCTCCTGGGGGAGCATGATCGGCTATGAGCTGAGGGGTAAAGTTGCCAAGGAACAGGCAAGTGTATGACCACAGGCACTGCAGCACCAAGGGTCCAGAAGCAGAATTAAAGTTTGTGTTCTCAGCCAAGAACTCAAGAGTGCCAGATGCATATAGAGTCCAAGAGAACCAATTAAGAATGAGCATGAAGCCTGGAGGCATTGCCAACTAAGAACACCTTTGGGCTATGTGGTTTGCGGGCTGCTAGGTGGGGTTCGTCTTGTGTTGACGCTCTGGAGCAGTACTGTCCCGCGCATGTGTCGTGCCAGACACAAGTGAAACTGACACAGGAAGACTTTGAATTTTTTATAAATCAAAATTTTTAAATATAAAAGCAAACATGTATATATGACTGATAAGACTATCATGTCAACATAATATAGAAATTGAGATAATTGCCCTTTTTTTTGGAACTAAGCCTTTGAAATCTGAAACCTATTTTGCAATTATAATGTATCTCAATATGGGCTAGCTACCTTTATAGCATGTAATGACCACACGAATAGCTGCCACCATGTAAAATGGGGCAAAAAAAGTGGAACGTCATTAACAAGCTGTCAATCAAACAATTACAGTTCGGCATCGTAATGTGACAAGAAATAGAGAAAGAATTCTCTTGGTGGTTTCCCCTATTCTTCTTTTGTATTGTTAGGACTGGGAGTCTCCAAATGCCCTCTTCTTGATGTCTTTGCTGGGTGGGCTCCTCTTAGACTCTGCAGGGAGATACTGCAAGAAATTGGAATGTGGGAGGAAGGAAGAGAAGAAAAAGGGGCAGTGCCCACACAGAGTGACAGTACCACTCCTCCTGCTGATCAGCACTAGTGTGGCCTTATGGTTCCCACCCCAGGGGGAGCAGGTTTGTGCCTCTGCCAGCTCTGCATCCGTTTAGCTCCTCCCGCCCCATTCCTGCCTTATCTTGCCATCTCCCACTTCCAGCACCTTTGCGAACAGTTCTCTCTGAGAACCGTCTTCTCCCTCTTAGTGTGTGAGGAACGTGTTCTTGGTTTTCTCACCAGACACTTGGGGCCTGAAGTCAGAGAGAATTAGTCCATAATATCCTGCATACAATCTCCTTAGTTCTCTGACCTGGCTTCCTTGTGCTTCCTCTAGGGAAGGTAAGATCACTAAGCTCACAGTCACTGTGGGCACAAGTGTAGCTAATATGTATACTGCTGTTAGCTTAGAGTAGTAACTCTGTTACTGGTTATAGATGACAACATGGGAGTCAAATTTGAAAGCTCGTCAATCTATGGACTTTTTTGTCATGGAAAAATCCAGACATATACAGAGAAGAAAGAAGAGTGCAAGGACACTGTGTTCACACCAGCTGGCTTCAACAGCTTCAAAATCAAGCCTGCTTCTACTGATACCACCCACCTCCCCCCACCCGGCTCTGTGATTATTTTAAAACTAAAGCATAATATTAGTTCAGCTTTTCAGCATGTAACTCTAAACAATATACCCATCCTACTATTAGTAAGCCACTAAAATAAAGCAATACCTTGATACCAAGACAGTGTTCCGATGTTCCTAACTACCTCGTCAATGTTTTTATTTTAAACATTTTTGTTTTGATGGCTCTGAAGAATGAGATCCACCCGTTGGAATTAGTTGAACTTTTTCTTGAGTAGCTTTTCAACTTTACCCTTCCCCTTTCCTCTTTTCTGCTCAGTTTATTTGTTTGAAGGAACTAGGTCATCCATCCAGCCGAGTTTCCCACATCCAGCACTTTCCCACAGTCTGGTCACCCCCTATCCCCCCGATTACATTCCTGTGTGTCGACTGCCACGTTCTTCTGGTCCTGGGTTCCCTGGGTACTCATGGTCACCTTCAGAGGCTTTATCAGATCCGACTTTCCTTCCTTCCTTTGGGAGAGCTTGTGTTAGAGGCAGTGTTTGTCTTCATGAGGTGGCCCATCGTGTCTGGCTGGCTCTCCAGTATGTGGGCAACCATTGCTGGTTGTTGTACCCATCCATTAAATCCTTGAGGCTTGCAAGGTGTCTCCTGTCTACAGCACTTCTGGGATGCGTCCCATGAAGAGAAACTTCCCTTTGCTAACCCTTTGGCTTCCTTCAGGTACAGATCATAGGGGAAAGGCAAGGGAAAATTTTGCTTCATTCTTCACCCCCAAGGTAGCCAGTGACACAGCCCATCTTGTGTAAACTTGAGAGTTTATAGGCATGAGGGGGTCCCGGGTCCCCTGCAGTTCCTGTCCTCTCGGATGCTCGATAGTCTTCTTCGTCCACAAGAGTGTCTGTGTCCTTTTCATCCTGTTCTGGTGACATTCAATGTGTTCTTGTTCTTTGGTTTGACAAGACGTTCTGGGCTCAGGGCGTTCATTCCCTGTTCATAATCTAGATTCAGCCACTTCTTCTAGGAACCTGGGTCTTTTTTTTCCCTGTAAATTAGGCCTTAGAGGCATGATCTGGGCAGCAGGCTGCCCTTTATTACTGACTTGGTCTTTGTTTCTGGATGTAGCCAGAAAATAAATACTTCTTAAAGATAAAAATGTATCTTGAGTTTTAACTTTCAATTCAAATTTAAGAACTAAGACATTTTTCAACCCCACTGAGTTAACATGTTTCTATTTCACCATGACACACTCATTCTGATCAGCTTCATCAAAGTCAACATTTCTTACATTCTGAAAGACAGAACTGCATGTGTCTCAGAAGGGCAGTAATCAACATTGTGATCAATATGACCATGGGAAACAGCTTGATTTTTTTGGATAATTTTTGGTGTCAGGATCAGATCTTATGGAAAGCTAGCTAAAACATTGTGTTTTTGAGTAATTTTAGTAAGTTCCATTTTGTGTTTCTTTCAATTCTTTGTTTCATTTTACTTCTGATCATTTTTAAGGACTTGATTTTGTGCTATAAAAGCATACATGATTTATATGTCCCAAGCAAAATAAAGAAAATATATTCAAAGAAGGTTAGACTTTTGTGTTCATTTCTTAGATTCCATCCTTTCCAGATAGCTATATTATTAAATTTTATGAGTTTTATACCATTATTTTCAATGTGGGCATGGTTATGCCCTCTAAATGTCTTATTTGTGTTGTAGTAATAACTTGCTTTTCTGTTTTCACTAAGCATTATATTCTGGAGATTACTTCAGTGAAATTCATAAAGAATATGATATGGATAAACTGATTTATTCAATAAGTTTCATTGATATTTATTTTTTTTCTTTATTTTGGGGACTTTCATACATGCATACATTTAGAACAAGAAAGAAGAAATTTCCCAGAAAGGTCCTGCTGTCCCACCCACAGCCATGTGTGCTGCTAGACCACAGAGACTTTGCCTGGGGTCTGTGTCTCCTTAGGATTCATACACTGTTAATACAACTTTAGTTCAGCTCAAGCTTAAAGTCTCCAGCAGGGGATTCCCTGTAAGCCAGACTGATTCTTGTCTATTTTCAGCTACAAACCCAGTTTTCACGTAGCTGGGGAGTCGCTGGGTCTTTTCCTAGGGAAGGCTGTATACCCCTACTTTTAAAAATAATTTATGTGTATGAGTGTTTTTGCTTGCATGTATGTCTGTGCACCGTGTGTGCTCCTGGTAGCCACAGATGTCAGATGAGGGTGTCAGTTACCCTGGAAGTGGAACTATGAATAGTTGTGAGCCGCCATTTGGGTGTTGGGAGCCAAACCCAGATCTTCAGCAAGTGCTCTTAACTGCCATCTTTTCATCCCACATGGTGCCCTGTGGATGGTAGTGTTCCTTCCTGTCATAGCAGTCAAGTGGCTTGGGTGGGATGGGCACGGCCTTTTCGTCCCTTCTCTGCCTCTCTGCTTACTACAGGGTCCCATCTTACACCAGCATAGACCCTGTCCATTCACAGAGTGTCTCAGGGCTCAGTACTACCTGTTGTTGTTGATTTTTTAAAAATTTCTTTTAGTTTAAATTGTATGTGGGATGTGGGTGTTGTTGTGTGTGTTCTGTGCACGTGAGTGCAGGTGTCTGGGGAAGTTGCATGGTCTTGGATCCCTTGGAGCTGGTGCTTGGACCCAAACTTGGATCCTTTGCAAGAGCAGTCTGTGCTCTTTTAAATCAATTAGTGTATGTGTGTGTGTGTGTGTGTGTGTGCTTACATGAGTTTACATGTACTATGTGCAAACATGTTTCCACGGTCCCCCTAGAACTGAAGTTACAGATGATTGTGAGCCACCATAGGTGACCTGCCTTAGGCATTCTCAAAAACTTAGAGCATGATTGATACTTCATCTTGATATTGATCACCAAGACCTAAGTTTTAATTTTCTTCAGTGTTAGAAATAGAAGATTGATAAGATGGCCCAGATGATAAAGATACTTGCTGTGCAAACTAGTAGCCCGAATTCTATCCCTGGAACCCACTTACAGGTGGAAGGAGAGTGTCAGCTCCACTAATCTGTCCTCTGATTTCCAAATGCTTGCTGTGACCTATGTGTTCACATACACATCATGCTTGCCTGTGTGTATTCATACACGAGAGATAATAATAAAAATAAAATTTAAAAGCTTAAAAATTTATGGATGTGTATGTGTGTGTGTTCCTTTGTGTGTTTGAAAACGCTAATTCTTGTGATAAAATCACAGATCTTATTTATTACATTTTCTAAAAAGATGCTTTATGTTCAATATCATCTGCAAACTGTTTTTGTTTGTTTTCCTTCCATATATATATATCAGCTTTATCCTCTAGGAAAGTTCAAGGTGGCTTCTTGGTTCCCAAGTGTTGCGATACATACGCCATATGGGTGGTTAGCACAGGTCTGTAATGTTTGCATGAGGAGCACTCCAGAGCATGCTGCAGGAAGGGCATCCAGCTCAGCCTAGTGTGGAAGTGGCTTCTCGGATAGCACAGTGTCTAGTGTCTGAGTGTAACCAGAAAGGATGACTAAGAATTGATTTGTGTGCTGATGGTTTGATGGGGGAAAGAGAGAGGATCCACAGAGGAAGAACAACGTGGGTATCACCAACAGGTAAAGCCTGGTGGCCTGACAGAGCACTGCCCCACAAATAGTTCTGGGTAATCATGTGTGGTGGAAGTTAGCGGTAGTCAAAAAGGAACGAGATGAAAGGGGAGGCCCCGAGCCTAAAGAAGAAGGCCATGCCAAGGAAACACAGGCAGGGTTTTCAGCAAGGGAGGCTGTAGGCAGAGAAATGGATGCAGTGCTGTGGAAGGCTGATGTTTGCAACTTTTCCATTGTCCCCGATGCCCAAGAAGAGGGTCTGTGTTACAATAGCAATGGAGAGGAGAGAGTACGCTTTTATTTCTAAACTAGAGAGTTATCTGATAGTTGGAAAAGGCAGAGTGGGGTATAAAATAGTACGGAGTGATGTCCAGGGTTTTTATTTCTTTCTTTTTTTTTTTTCCTTTTTTTCTTTTTGGCTTAGTTTTCAAAGAACAGCCTTGTTGAGAATCAGGGGAAAGAAGGAGACAGAAGGAAAGAAAAGCTTGGAAGGGAGAGAGGTCTGCCCATGTTTGTGTACGTTCATACATTCAGGGACTGGAGGAGATCTTAACTCAAAATATTCTTACAGCATTTATATTCTCAACTTAATCAATGTAACTATGCAAATCTTTCTCGTTAAGCCATATGCTCTGCCGATGGGAGATAGAGTCAAATATTGAATTCATTTTTCTTGCAAGCAGTTTGATAAAGGAAACTCCGTGACAGGATTCTAGTAAACATGGACCAAAGGTGGGAAGCCTGTCTTAGCGTGCTGTCTAGTGTCGGAAAATCACAGTCTGCCCTCGTGTACAAACAATGGCACAGAACACTGCTGATGAAGAATGCGATTTCATGTAACCGACTTCTTCCTGAAAACAAAGTTCTCATTTTAATTTTTGTTTCATTAATCTATCTCGTATATGTATACTGGGGTGTGTATAAAATAGCTCTTGCGTGGAGGTCAGAGGACGACTTGTGGAAATGAGCTCTCTCCCTTCCATCACGTAGGTTCTGGGGATCAAAGTTGTGTCATCAAGTGTGTTGGTTACTTTCTGGAGCTGTGATCAAACACTGTGACCTAGGTAACTTACGGAAGAAAGTCTGGCCTATGGTGAGAGGGTTGGGGGAAAAGAGGGAGAGAGAGGGGGGAGGGAATGAGGTAGGGGGAGAGAGAGAAAGAGAAGGAGAGAGGGAGGGAGGAAGAGGAGAGCCATAATGATAGAGGAGGCACTACAACAGGCAGCCAGAGCAGGTGAATGAGAATTCGTCTCTCCTCCCACAGGTAGGAAGCAGAGGGAGCGAGCTGGAGGTGGGAGAAGCTTATAAACCCCCAAAGCCCATCTTCAGTGGCACACTTCTCCCAACAAGGCTCTGTCTCCTAAACATTTCATAACCTCCCCAAACAGTGCTAGTGACCAGGGACCAAGTGTTCAAATACCTGAGCCTGTGGGGACATTTCCCACTCAAACCACCACATCAGATTTGTCAGTAAACCTCTGTCTTAGTAAGGTTTCTATTGTTGTGAAGACACACCATGACTATGGCAACTCTTAAAAGGGAAACATGTAGTTGAGTTGTCAGCTTATTGTTTCAGAGGTTTAGTCCATTACCATGATGGTGGGATATGGTGGCATGCTGGCTGATGTGGTGCTGGAGAAGTAGCTGAGAGTGCTGTTCTTACAGGCAATAGGAAGTGGTCTGTTTCACTGGGTGTAGCGTGAGCATAGGAGACCTCAAAGCCTGCCTCCACAGTGACACACTTCCTCCAACAAGGCCACACCTCAGCAGCTTTCCTTAGTCTCAGAGGCAAATTCCATAACTCCTTTCTTCTATCCTTAATTCTAAAGCCAGAACCACATGACTGAAGCTGCCAAGTTCTTCTGCTTGCCAGGGCTAGAACATGGCCCCCTCAATATATCTTCACTAGCTTTCTGTCTTTCATTGAGTGAGTTTAACTGTCCTGAAACTATCTCTGTAGACCAGGCTGGCTTTAAACAGAGGTCTGTCAGCTTCTGCCTCTCCAGTGCTGGGATTAAAGGCATGCATCACCAAACCTGGCTTTAGGTTTTTCTTTAATTCCTTTTTATAAATTGGAAGCTTAGTTGGGTAGGATCTTGCCCTGAGGTCACCACTTTCTTTAATTCATTACTTAATCTGTTTATCTCCTTGATTACAGGACTTAGCTTCCTTCATTCCACTTCCTGGTTCATCTTTTCAAATATTTTTCCTTGCTCAATATTGATCCTTCCTCTTCATTATAGACCATCAGAGTTACCACTAATAACCGCACAACAGAGTCTATATTAGGCTTTTTAAAGATTTCCTCTGCCAAGGGGATGAATTCAAAATTCTTCACTTTAACCTCAGGCAGACTTTTTGGACAAGGGCAGAAAGTAGCCACTTTCTTTACCAGCATATCACAAGAACAATTTCTAGGCCACATACTAACATTCTTCTCCTCTGAAACTTCTTGACCCAACCCCCACCCCCACAGTTCAAATCACACCCAGCACCTGCTGGGAATATGGAAGCAATCCTTAGAGCATTCGATTGCTTTTCCTAACCCACAGTCCCAAGGTCTATATTCCTTCAAACAAAAGCACGGTCAAGCCTATCACAGCAGTACTCCAGTCCCTGGTACCCAACTTCTGTCTTAGGGTTTCTGTTGCTGTGAAGACATACCACGACCATAGCACCTCTTAATTAATTAATTAATAGAAAGAGAATATTGTTAAACTAAAAATCCATGTAGTACACTTAACCTATCGAACATCATGGCTTAGGTAGACTACATTAAATATGATTAGGACACTAACATTAGCTAGCAGCTGGTCAAAAACATCAAACATCTAAGACAAAACCATTTATTTATTTATTTTTCCAGTACTGGGGAATTGAACCTAAGGCCTTCTTCAAGGTTAGGCAATTACTCTACCTCTGCGCATATAGGTGGCTCTTAAACACCATTATTTTGAGACAGGGTCTCAGTTGCCTAGGCTAGCCTTTAACTCATTCTGTAGCTTATGCATGCCCTTAAACTTCCAGTCCTCCTGTCTCAAACTCCTGAGTAGCTAGGAATGTAGTCTCAGCAAAGTATATTTCATAATAAAATGTTGACTATATCACTTTCTCTCTCTCTTCCTCCCTCCTTCCATTCCTTCCTCCTTTCCTCTCTCTCCCTTCCTTTCTCCTTCCTCCCTCCCTCCCTCCCTCCCTTCCTTCCTTCCTTCCTTCCTTCCTTCCTTCCTTCCTTCCTCCCTCCCTCCCTCCCTCCCTCCCTCCCTTCCTCCCTCTCTCCCTCCCTCTCTCCCACAAGCTATACAGTGAAACACTGTCTCAAAAGAAAATAATAAAGTTAAAATCTCACTTGCAAGTTGTGCCGATTAGTTTTATATCGACTTGACACAGGCTGGGGCCATCTGAGAGGAGGGAGCCTCAACTAAGAAAAGGCCTCAATAGGATCAGGCTGTAGGCAAGCTCATGGGGCATTTTCTTAATTAGTGATTGATGTGTGAGGATTGATTGTGCTGGGCAGGTGGGTCTGGGTTTTCCAAGAAAGCAGGCTAAGCAAGCCAGTCAGCAACATCCCTTCATGGCCTCTGCATCAGCTTCTGCCTCCACCTTCCTGTACTATTTGAGTTCCCGTCCTGACCCTTCTTAATGATGAGCAGTGCTGTGGCAGCATAAGTCAAATAAACCCTGTCCTCCCTAACTTGCTTTTGGGAATTATCAGCGGCCTTGAGTACCAGCCTCAGTACCCCCTCAGGCCTCAGAATAGGATGGCTATGGCGGATGAGGATCTGAGGGTAAAAAACATGTTACCTCTGCATGTTCTTTACTTTCTGGGCAAGGGGAAGAAATGAAGTGAAGGGGTGTGGAGAAGAAGAATAAGGGGAAGAATAAAAGCAAGGAGAAGAAGAAGAAGAAGAAGAAGAAGAAGGAGGAGGAGGAGGAGGAGGAGGAGGAGGAGGAGGAGAAGAAGAAGAAGAAGAAGAAGAAGAAGAAGAAGAAGAAGAAGAAGAAGAAGAAGAAGAAGAAGAAGAGGTTTCTAGTTTTTACAGACATAGTTGGAAAATTCCATAGGCAAGGACAATGGTAATATGCATATCAAAATCACAAAAAGGGCAGGTAGAACTTGACAAAGCTGTACTCTGGAACAGATGACACCTCCCAGAAAAGAGCCAGCATTCAAGGGGAAATACCTGACATCCAAAATTGTTAGATAAAGTTACTAAACACCCCTGAATCCTGGATCTGTTATCTTTTGTGATAACCAGCTTTGAGGGAGATTTATTTGATAACAAAGGTGGGGGCATGCTGCCTTCCTCCTCTGTGCCTGTCTTCTGTAGCAGTTTCTATGTGGTCTGTTAGCAGGTGATTTTGTGGGATTGACTCTTAAGTAAATTTAACTGTTAGAACAAAGAGTGAATGTTATTGCTCTAAGGCCTCATGGTGTGGGGGAATGGAAAGGTCATTCTGCTGCGGTGCAGGAGAAGCTGCACTGCTGAGGTGTTGGGGGAATGACTCCCAATTCAAAGGGAAGAATAAGAATTACGGCTTCACAAGGTTTTACATGTATGACAGTGACTTTCCCAAAAGACAAGTGTTCCCGCAGCTCTGCAAAATGGGTTGCCCCATAAGTTGTACACTTGCGGGTCTGCCTTTATGAATCTGTCAGCTATACATTTACTGTATAGTCTTGTGGGCTCCAACATCTCCCCTTCTTATGTTTAGTAAATGCAGCATGTGTATATCTCTCTGGGAAATGAATATTTATTAAAAAATTAATAGCCAATAATATATTGATAGCAAGCTGAGAACTAATTTGGCCATCTTGCAGGTGAGTTGTATATGATTTAAAAATATCTTTCATCTACAGTAAAACAGAAGAGTAATCTAAAAACCTATAATAGTATGACATGATGTGGCTAAGTGTATCTAAAAGTTATAGGTTTGAGTTAAAAAAAAGGAAAGGAATGTTAGTTTAAAATGTTAGTTTTATCTGTCAGCCAAGGCTGTTTATTGATGAGCATTGTTAGATAGGGTTTACCTGGTTAGCCGTGTGTATCTGTAGGACCAAGACTGCAGTTGAAGTAGACCTGATAAATCAAATTTGTGATCAAGGCAATAATAAACCTTTTGGCTATTTGATGGCAGTACCAACTGTCTCAAAACATATAGTGAAGTTTCCATAGAAGAATTGTCAACAATACATATGGAGATTGTGGGCAGAATCTATACAATTAGTAACAAAACAGTTTTTAAAGGCAGGCCAATCCTTGGGGCTATAATTCAACATTGTAAAACTATGACATAGTGTGTGGGGTACTCATGGTTGTGAATGTGTACACAATGACTCTGTGAATGGGTATATGATGACTGTGTGAATGTATACATGACTGTGAATGGGTATATGATGACCATGTGAATGGACACATGATGACTGTGTGAATGGGTACACGATGACTGTGTGAATGTGTACATTATGACTGTTGAATGGGTACATGATGACTGTGTGAATGTGTACACGATGACTGTGTGAATGGGTACACAGTGACTGTGTGAATGGGTACACGATGACTGTGTGAATAGGTACACGATGATTGTGTGAATGGGTACACGATGACTGTGTGAATGGGTACAGGATGACTGTGTGAATGGGTACACAGTGACTGTGTGAATGGACACATGATGACTGTGTGAATGGGTACACGATGACTGTGAATGGGTACATGATGATTGTGTGAATGTGTACATGATGACTGTGTGAATGGGTACACAGTAACTGTGTGAATGTGTACACGATGACTGTGTGAATGGGTACACAGTAACTGTTTCCTCTATGACCATCCTCTCTTCCACCTCCCCTACTCCGCCTTTTGAAGCAGGGTCTCTCTCTGTAGTCCTGGCTGTCCGGCACTTGCTATAATAGACCAAGTTGGCCCTAATTTGCAGAGATCCTTCTTCCCTAGTGCTAGGCTTAGAGGTGTGTGCAACACAAAGCCAAGCCCACCTTAGTTCTTTGAGACACGGTCTCACACTGAACTTGCTGGTCATGGAGCTCCTGGGATCCTCCTGTCTCTGTCCCCAGTGCTGCCACTGTAGACTCATAAGAGCCATGCTGGCTTGTTCAAACTCCTCCAAGTCAGAAGTTCAAAGTCCTCATACGCCATAGCAATCATTGCTACCCACTGAGCCTTGCCCCCAGCCCCAAGGAGGGAATTTCAAATCATCTTCCCTTTTGCATGATCATCAAAGAAAGTGGAGATTATAATAATGGTAACAGTGTCAGAAGGGAGCTTTTGTGACACACAGATTTGCTACACGTTAATTCAGAACTGATTGCAGTTATCGGTTGCATCAGTCTCTGTCCCCGGGGAAACAGTTCCCTACAATTGTTTGTAAAGAAGAAGCTTCAGTATCTGCTGTGTCCACAACTGAGAGCAGAGATAAGGGAAGACAAGGGAGATGCCCTGACTCTATGAGGCCCTCAGCAGCCCTCATGCTGCTTGTGGCAGAGTCTCTGGCAGGTGCTATGTTCTTGATGGCACAAGTTAGTGCAAGACCCTTCAGTAGACAGCCGGAAGAAACAGCTGGACCCCCCTCTCTTCTGTGCCTGTCTGGGGCCTGCCTGCTAACGCTCTTGTGATGTATGTCCAGCCTCAGAGCTGGTGCAGGCTGCCAGTGTCACCTCCTCGGGCCTCAGTAGGGACAGTGGACGTGTGTAGGCATGGTGCTGTGTCATTGGAGACCAATTGACACACACAGCTCTTATTCAGTGGTCACGTAATTTTTTTTTGTTGTTAATTTTAGAATGTGAGTGTTTCGAAAACTATGGAGAGATAGGAAAACATCTGCTTTTTATGTCTAAGAAATTCCACTGCGTTTCCTGTTTGTGCAGACTCTAATCTCCCTTGAAGTCTCGTATATTCTCTTTTCTCTTATTTTCCCAATGCATTTGCTTCCCAGAGAGGCAGAGAAAGCCTGGAAAGGTGGCCTCAGGCCTGCAGTTCCCACACTTGGGAGGCTGGGAGAGGGAGGGCAGAAGCTTCGAGGCCAGAACTGATGACGTGAGGGAGTTCAAAACCAGCCTGAGCAATGGGAGACCCAGGAACTAACGCAGGTGGGGAGAGAAAGGGCTGCGGAGGAGCAGGGAGAGGGTGGGGGAATCTGTATGCTTTCTCAACGCCTCCTCTCTAGATGAATCTGTAGGTATCTGGGAGCTGCCCATAAGTGGCCGCTTATCTGCATGTTAACCAAAGTCAAATGGAGCTTTGCCTCTCTTGGAGCTCGTAGCTGAGCTGGAGTTGTGGTGGAGACATCCACACTGTTGTGCAGGCCTTGCTGACACCAATGGGGATTGTTTTGTTCCATGCAGGAATGATATGCATCAACTTGAAATGTCTGTGCTAGCCGAGTGCCCTGTTTTGCAAGCGTCACGTGCCTATTCTCCTGGGTCTGTGAGAAGGGCTGAGACAGAGGTCTGTGTCTCCGGATGCCTATGGGGTTGCTAGGAAATGATTTTCAAAGTGCTCTGTGATGATGCAGTGGGTTGAACTTTTTTTTTTTTGTGCAGTGTTGTCAAGGAAACCAAGTGCATCATTGCCTTGTCTGACTAATTTATGGTTTAATGATAAAATTTGTAATCCAGGGCTAACGGGTACAAAATAACAACAGCAATGGAGCAAGCCCAGGTACTTTAAGGGGAACCGCTGCATGTAGAAGTTTTGGAACTGGAAGATCGCACCACACTGGTGGCAAGGACGCAGCAAAGTTGACATTGGTGGGGGCTTGCCAGTGTGTAGTGACAGTGCTCATCAGTTTGCTTTCTGTGTTCTCTGAGGAGGAAGTTCATGTTCACCCTGTGGCTTATAACCATTGGGTTTTGTTATTGCTCCCAGGCCTCCTTGTATCAGTGAGGGGAAGCTTGGCAGGGCTGCTAGGGTTTGGTTGCTTGGTGGGTCAGCTGACTTTACTTGCCTGTTACTACAACCCCCTCTCCCCTCTTGCCCTTCCTGTGGGTGATATTGCTGAGCATGTCATCCATGAAAGCCTGCCACATGGACTTTCTGCCCTGGGCTTGTTCCGTCTGCTGTCTGCCCTCTTTCGCCTCATCGCCACCCCTGACCTTGCTGTGATTTTATGGGTCCTCAAAGAAGATAGAACCTCTTCATGTGTTGAGGACAAGACCCTCTTTAGATATTGATGGGTGCGGCTTAAGGTTTCATCAGTGGGTCACAAGCTTTCAGGTGGAAGTAGGAGAGGACATCGGGCCGAAAGGAGATGTCAATACCCATTGAGTGGTTCATCTGCTTCCCTGGGGATTAGTTTAGCTCCTGGGGTTTCATCTCTGCTTGCCCGACTGCTGGCTTCTGTTCTGTTGGATTAAATCTGCTCTGTGATTTGGATATTTAAAAAAATCCTTTATTGATGTTTCCATGTTTAATGCATGTGGTTTTGGCATTTTAGTGGGAAGGATCTGACTGTAGGTATGACTCCTATGACAAGTCAACTCAGATGAATATTTCACTGCATATTGTATAAGGCCCAAATATATTTTCATTCTTTTATTTAGCATATGTTTTCTGAATATCTGCTTTGTGCTAGATACTTCTGGTTACCTCTTCTTTACAAAAATATCACCAGGTACCTCCAGGGGACTGAGAGTTAAGGTTAGCTGGAACATGGAGCTGCAGCAGCCCTGAGAGCTGCCAGTAGACTGGCCTCCCTCCTTCTGTCTCCAAGTGCCATAGCCCATGTCTTATAATGTTGGCATTTTCTCCCGTTACAGAGTCTTGGGTGCAACTCCTGTTGATAGCATTTTATATGGGCCCAGCATTTCTCTATGACCTTCTAATATTGGCCTTCTGTAGACAATGCCTTTGTTGATTTAAACATACACACACAGAGCCCAGAAAACACTAGAAGAATTGAGGTACTTTGGCTCTGTTCCTACATATGTATACCTCAGTGTAGAGGTATACAACTCTGGCCAACTCATACATATAAGATTGTGTCTATACATGCCAGAGCAGGGATGTGCAAGCCTGTCATGTTGTTCAAGGACATCACTGAGAGTTCTGGATGGCAGGAGGGAATAGACAGGGTTTACTTTTGGGTATTGGCAGCTCTCATCCAGTCTTCTAAGGATGCCAGCCTGGCCTTCCCTCCCTAGTGTCTTTTCTATAGAAGTTGGACCATTCTCCTTTTCCCTTCCTTCAGCATCCTCCCCAAGTTTCCTAAGATCCAAGCCAGGCGAAAGGTAGTTCTCCTAGAACATGCATCCTCTTTGAGAATGTGTTGTAGAATTCAAGCTCCCATTTTGGTAGATGGACAATACTTAGTCATTTTCTTGTTTATTTAATGGGGATGAGAACGCCCTGCCTTGTCTGTAATTGGTGAGGATTAAATGAGAATGTGACTTCAACATGCTTGACACTTGGTCCAAATGTTTGTCACCTCCTCTTATTAGGAGGGGTTCCCCTCCAGTGGTCTCCTACCTCCACATAAGGGCCACCTTCAGCTCTGTTGACCTAAGTACAATCTTATGGTCTTTATCCCCAGAGATGCCCCACAGAAGTGTATGATGTATGGGACATCTTATGCTGCAGCCAGGGCAGAGTCAACATGTGTCCTTGCCTTCCTTCAAGTATGTGCATGTGGTTGTGATTTGTGGGTGCATGTTGGTGTGGGCAAACTCCGAAATGGAAAACATGGAAGGAGGGGCATAGACTCAAAATCGACCACATTTACAAGTCTTTTAAACTCATTTGCCAGTAGATTAAGTATTCAGATTATCATTTGTTATGACCTGTTTCCATGCCACTCTTTTTATTGTGTGGACTTCAATACTCGTCCTTCTAGCATGGGAACAAGATTCTTTAAGCTATGCCTAGGTCTAATTGTCTAGTCATTCAAAGAGACTGTAGGCAGAGCAGCCATTCATTCATTCATTCATTCATTCATTCATTCGTGCTTTAAACCAGTTTGTGTTGAATGAATTTTTGTCATTGCTTGAGGAGATATAATCAAATACTTGTTCTCATAGAGTTTATGTTCTAATTCAGTGACCATTTTCATTCCTTCAATACATCTTGAAGTTCTGTATATTCATCTGTGTTTCCTTCATACTTTTGTCTTTTTCATTTATGTTTTCAATCATTTATTTATCCAGTAAATATTGACTGGGGACCTTAGATGTGTTAGGCAGCACTTGAAACACAGGAAACAATCATGAAAAACAAGCTCCTGTCTTCTTAGTTTATGCCATAGTTTACACTGCAGTTAGAGGAGTCTACCAAGGAAGAACATAAATAACTACAATGTAAATACAATGTGTGGGAGTGGGTAGACAATGTAATAAAGAAACCGATCAGGGAAGACATAAGGAAATACCTACGTGTATTATAGTTCATTGATTTTTAAGATGTACTTTCTCAAAAATAATTTTCACAGCTCTAAAATTAGGCTTCACTTCATAATTGATGACATTTACTATTTTAATTGGCAGTATTTCTTAACTAAGGGTGTGTCTCCTAGTAGCATCTTAGATGTAATAAATGTGGCATTACTCACCATGTGCCAGCCATTGCTCTTCGCAATTAATGCGTTGAGTCTTTCCAACAGCCTCATTTGGTTGGTACTGGCTATCATTTGAATGTGCTCCCCAAAGTTCTCATGTCGGAAACCTGCTCCTCTCCACATGAGAGATGATTCAGCCTTGAAGGTTCTGTCTACACGAATGGATTAGTAGCATTACGTGGCACTGGGTTAGTTGTTGCAGGAGGGGTTTGTTACAATAGCAAGTCCCATGCCTGTCTCCTGCTCTCTGGTGCCATGTGTTCCCTCACCGTGTGATGCATCCTGTTAAAGCATGATGCAGCATGAAACCTCACCAGCTGCAGTCCCTTGATCTTTGGCTCCTCGGCCTTCAGTCATGAACAAATAAATCTCTGCTAATTCTAAATTACCCAGTGTTATTATGGTGTTCTATTACAGCAGCACAAATGGCCAGATACAGTATTATGACTATCTTCCTTCTCAAGGTGAAGAAACGGGGAAGAGTAAGTTACTTACTTGAGGTAACACAACAGGCATTGGTATGGTCAGGGTTGGAATGGAGGCAGGTCAACTGGGCTCTTAACTGAAGAGCTGCGCTGCCAGCGCTCTAGGAGATGACCTTTGATAAAAGAATTTGAAAGAGGTGAGCAAGGAAACCACGTGGACATATAATGAATGCATGTCCACAAAACATGTGGGGCTCTGAGTCTGGGAATATGCACAGCATTCCGAAGGAAGCCCATTTTGAGGAAGTGGAATAATGGGGAAGGAGCCAAGATGGAAGTGAGATTATAGAGGTGATGGGGGAGGTTCTACCTGTGTATATACATTTGTGAGTCATCAGTGCATAGCTATGAATGTGGATTGGATTCTCAAGGGAGTGAGTATGGACAGAGCTGAAGGAAGCTAAGCACTGGACTATACTTTGTAGTATATAGAATGTAGATACTGGCTTGGTGAATAGAACCTGGTTCTTGATAATGAGTGGCTACTGGTCTACCAGTAAGGTTTTCCAGCATCTTTTTCTTTTGACAGCTACATGGCATCTTTTTGACCCTGCCTACTCTCTCTCTCTCTCTCTCTTTCTCTCTGTCTCTGTTTGGATTTCCTACCTGGCTTTGCTCTGTTAAGCTATTGGCTGAAACAGCTTTATTCATTAACCAATGGCAATAAAACATATTCACAGCATACAAAGGGGAATCCCACATCTATTAGTGACCTTGAGCAGAATCAATTCATGGCAAATAGAGGCAATTGAGGCAAAACATGGTCTGAGTGGTGTGAAGAGAAAATGAGGGGAAATAAAGCTAAGTCATGGCTCTGAGCTGAGGCCTGCCAAGAAAAGTGTTCTATAAATGCCAGTTTAGTGGCTCAGAGGTTAAGAGCACTGGCTGCTCTTCCAGAGGTCGTGAGTTCATTTCCCAGCAACCACATGGTGGCTCACAACCATCTGTACTGAGATCTGCTCCCTCTTCTGGTGTGCGGGCATATATCGAGGCAGAATGTTGTATACATAATAAATAAATAAATCTTTAAAAAAATAAATGTCAGTTTAGTTCAGCTGGCTGGTGGTGGGTTTTCCATATCATACTGATTTTCTATTTGGGAGCTCTAATGGTCACTGAGAGGGAGGTGTTCATATCTCCAATTATGTAGATTTGTCTATTTCTCAGTATACTTCTGTTAGGTTTTATCCCATGTGTTTTGAAACTCTTTGGTCTGATAATTACTCATGCGTGTAACATGTCATGTCATTTGTCACTCATTGTCATGTAAATTTGATGAATTGACTAGAATTGGGTGTTGTTCCATTTATTCTTGATGATTTTCTTTGGTCTGAAGTTGATTTGACCAGATGGTAACATAGCCATACTTCTTTCCTTTTAATCAGTGCTTAGCATGGTCTATCTCTCACTTGGTGGGGGACAATTCTGTATTCTGTCAATTACGTTTTAAATAAATGCTGATTGGCCAGTAGCCAGGCAGGAAGTATAGGCAGGACAACCAGACAGGAAGTAGAGGCAGGACAATGAGAACAGGAGTATTCTGGGAAGAAGGAAGCCCCCCCCCCCCCCCCGGACTACTGAAGAAGCAGGATGTGACCTGCCCCACTGAAAAAGGTACTAAGCCATGTGGCTAACATAGATAAGAATAATGGGTTAATGTAAGTTATAAGAGCTAATACAAAGCCTGTGCTAATGGCCAACCAGTTTATAACTTATGAAGACCTCTGCGTGATTTTCTTTGGGGCTAAATGGCTGTGGGACCTGGTGGGAGGACAGAAACCGGGCAGGACAGAAACCCCAACAAGCAGGCCCTCATGTTACAAACACTACTATAACTCTTTCTGGAATGAGTTTCTCACAGACAGTATTTAGTTGGGTCCTGTGTTTTATCCCATTTAACAAGACTTCCTTTTAATCGACTCACTTAGATCACTTACGTTTAATGTAATTGTCAACAAGTTTTAATTTAGGTTTAATATTTTAAAAAATTGTTTTCTACTTTCTCCTGTTAGTTTTCATTTTCCCTTCCCTCTTTCCTTATTTTTCTGAGTTGTCTGAACGTCGTTTACTATTCAGTTTTACTTTGTCTTTTGTGCTTTTCACCTTGTCTCCTTGTGTACATTTTTGGTGATTACATAAGTACATATACACACTGATTTGGTGATTACATAAGTACATATACACACTGATTTTTCCCAGTCTGCTGCTTCCAGTGGTCTAAGGAGCCCCGTGAGTTCTTTTCCGCCTCGTTTTGTGACAGTTGGCTTATGGACTGGATCTGTTTTCAAGGGAAATACCACCAAACAATGTTAGAAAGTTTTCTTTCAACGGTGAAGCATGGCCTAAAGAATCCATGAGAATCACTCACTATAATTGCCTGTGTATTTAATTTCTATTCTTTCTTTATTCCTCATCTTTCAGATTTCTCTGTTGTCTCACTTCTATCACTCTGAAGGATTTCCTTTAGAATTTTTTTTTTTTTAGAGAAAGTCTGTTGACAACTACTTCTGTTACTTTTCCTTCATTTGAGAATGCCTCTAGTTCACTTGCATTCCTTACAGATATTCTTTGGTAAGCAAAGCTTCTCCCCCCCCCCCCCCAC
>NW_026067964.1:4944368-5137887 GCF_014885135.2 Alexandromys fortis
TTTTTTTTTTTTTTTTTTTTTTTTTTTTTTTTTTTTAGTGATTAGGCTGCAATGCTTCTAGACATAGATTTCTTTATATTTCTTCAGTTTGGAGACTACTGAGCTTCTTGAATATGTATGATTGTGACTTTTATCACAGCTGGAAAACTTTCAGCAGTTTTTTTTTTCTCAAATGCACAGTCTCTTCTCTCTGGAATTACCATGTCAAAATACTGAACCTTTTGTTACAGTCTATAAGTCCCCCAGACCCTGTTTATTCTTATTTGGCCCTTTGTGTTGTTCCGATTGGATATGCTCATCTTGAAGCTTGCTGTCACTTTCATCGCCATTCTGACCTCGAGTCTTTCCAATGTCCACTTGGCTCTTCTTTATATATTCCGTTTTATGCTTAGTCTTTGTATTTTTCCATTTATTTTCAAATGTCAATCCTTACTTATTGGACATTCTTGTGATAACTGCTTAAATGTCTTAGTAAGAGAATTCTAGCATTTGTTTGGGATCTGGTCTAGTCAGAGATCTCCAGATAAACGTAACCACGGGAACAGACTTCTTGGGAAGGATTATGTTGTTCAGATAGAGACTGGGATTTCATTAGCTGCTGTCTTCAGGCTGGAGGTCCTATTCTAGGTCAAACACAGGTCTCAGAGTCAGAGATGTCAGAGATGTAAATCCCAGTCTGAGGGTGACAGCCCAAGAGCCAGAAATATTGATGTCCAAGAGGAGGAGAAAGTAGACATACTGAATCAAGAGAGGTGGTAACTCCACTCTCCCTCTGCCATTTGTTCTAGCCAGACCCTCTGATGAGGGACAGGTGTACACCCACATTGGTGAGGGTAGATCTCCTTCGTTCAGTCTACTCATCCAAAGGAATATTTCTTCCAGAAATAACAAAATCAAACCAAACCAAACAAACAAATACCTTACAATTTGCAAGCTATGTAGTCATCTCTTAGCCCCACGTCACACAAAACTTGCCATCACAGTATTGATTGCCTTCCCAAGCAAGATGTGAATTTCTTGGTTCTTGTGTCCAACAATTTTGGACTTCATTATAATAGGAGTGTTTGCATCTTAATTAAATCTCATGGTGACTCTTGATATTTTTGTATGTTGAGTTCAAACCACAAATTCCATTTGTCCTTCTGGATGTGGGAGTTTCATCATTACTTTCATTTCCCAAAGCTAGGGTACTCTTTGCAACTGTCTGGTGTATAGGCTGCCTGGTGGCCTGGTTGTGACCTGGAAAGTGATCTATATTGCAGTTTAATTCTGAAAGTCTGTAGTTTGCTGCCCAGCGTGAGACTCATGAGTGCAACTTGGAGAGGAGCCCAGAAGCACATAAACAACCAAGCCTTTGCTTTCCCAAGCTCTCCCTTCGTTCTCATCACGTGTGTTTCCTAGTTCCCTGGGACTACCATTTTGGGTCCCATGGCAAGAAATATGGGATTTCCTGTTCCTGGTTTTGTTGTATGTGGGACTATGGCCACATTTGGGGCCAAGAAATGAAAGAATACAGGAAGGAAAAGAAAACATCAGGGAGTTGACTTCAGTAGATCAGAGAAGTAAGTTCTTGTCCTGTACCAACATTTTCGTTTCCTTTGTCTTACTGCTGCTGTTCCTGCTGACACAGGGCAGAGGAAGATCTATGGTAGGAGAGGATGGAACAAAACAACAAATAGGAATGCCACCTCCATCGCCCAAAAGACACTCCTTTCCTATTCCTTGAGCTAAAATTAGAAACTTGTTGGAATCCTTACTGAAAGCATTGATTTTTCAGGCTATACCAAGCACTCACTGAAAACTTCTTGTGCTTAGGGAATGGGAAGATGGCAAAGTCAATGCCGCTTTGAACTTTGAATTCTAGATGATTTTCCAATCTTCCTACTGTTGTATGTATTTGTGTGTTCCCCGTTATTTGGGGGTGGTACTAAGCAGGATAGTGGGTTCTTGCTGGCATAGCTTCCAGAAGCGCCTCAGCATCCATTGCTCTTTTGTAAAGTGCTAACTTAGAAACGTTAAAAAAAAGTTTGCAGTCCAAGTTGGTCAGCACTTGTGGTCTCCAGCCCTTTGGGGGTAACAGTGTTGCAGTTTCTTCCAAGGGCTCCTCCACAGACTAAGGTGAACTTTGCTCTACACACTCGTTATCTCATGAGAGGGACAGGAAGGGGGGCTGAGGGTTGGCCTTGGCCCTCACACAGACTTGGACCCATCTGTCTTTGCCTTGTCACTTAGTAACTATGTGACCTTGGCCGAGCTACAGAGCCTCTCTCACTTCTGTCCCTTTGTGAGTGAAATGAGACAATCAACCCTGTACTCAGGGGGCAAATTACTGAGTCGCCAGGGCAGTGCTGCTGGGTTAGCGTTAGTGAACGTTCCTGACATATGAACGTTCCTGACATAATGGGCTTTGAGCCATAAGGGAAAGAGGTTGGCCTTATTTTCTCTCTGCATCCAGTGTTAGTCAATATTTCTTTCTAACCTGAAGAAATATGTGACTTGGAGTTGCTCTCCTCTTAATATTTTGGCTCATATTAAACATCAAGTAGGATTCCTTCCTGGGACTCAGGAACACTCAGTATACATTACATTACACTACTTCCATACGGAATGTGTTTGAAACGCTCTCTGGACACAATAGGGAGTCACTCCAGTACAGAGCAAAGGGAAACAATGGTGATGTGTGCAGAAGTCCAGAAAGCATGCCCCCCAGGCTGCCCCTCCAGCGCCTGTCTCAGAGAATAGCTGGAAAAAGCTGCCAAGGGGCCTCTGTCTCCACTGTTAATTGCAAGTGTCTCACTCTTCTTCGTCCTTCACGTTGGCATTAAATAAACCCTCCAGTGTGTTTACGGATACCAACAACAATCTCTTCCCTTCCTGGGAAGCTCTGTAAACAGCACTGACTTAGTAAACAGCTGCTTCTTTATAGCTAGACAGGATTCGAAAAAGCTCCTAAAACCTTTTCGCCCTTTATATTTGGAAACCTGTGTTTGAAAGGCAAAATAATTTGATTTTGTACAAATGCAAATCAGCAAGGTTCCTGGAGGTGAGAGTTATGTGTCTCTCTTTGTTCCCTTCTGCAGCATACACTGCACAAATGGGTGCTGAATACTTGTGGGCTCCGTTCATTTCAATGTGAATGCTTTTGAATAATTACTGTGTGACTAATGCCTTATATTGAATATTTTAGTGGAATTAATCCCCAGCCCCCAGTGAGGGAGAAGATGTCGGCCTGCGGTTATCTGACCAGTTGATAAGGGAGAGTTACACCTCATGATGCTGCGGGTTAGGCTGCCTTCCTTTCTGCATGAGTAGAGCCCATTTTCGAGACCTCCTGTGAGCCCTGGGTTTTAATTAAAATTTAAATTGCCCTTCTGAAAAACTCTCACTTGAATGACTAAGACAAAAAAATGAAAAGGCTTTATTTTAATTTCTGTCCTAGGCTGTCACTGGAGAGCTTGTTGAAGGGGGGAATCACAGAAAGGGCCTGGTGTAGGAAGCGAAGCACTTAGGTTTGGATGCATCCAAGTGCTGCCTGTGTTCCCAGGCTGAACTCAAGGACCCCTACGAAACATTGTGTTCCAGGGATAACAAGCCAGTAGCAGCAATAAATAAACATGCTCTACAAACCTCCTGGGTAGACAGCGTTCTGGAGGGACCCGCCCAGGGTTATGGCAGGAGCCAAGAGCTCCAAACAGGGATCTGTTTAACCTTGTCCTGGATCTTCCCACAGAAGCAGTGTGTGTGTGTGTGTGTGTGTGTGTGTGTGTGTGTGTGTTGGGAGGATGGGGAAGCCTTTAAAGTGCACAGCAGTCAAAAAGAGATCAGGGTCATTTCCACTGAAAGAATGAGTTTTAACTTCAGAGAGATTGGATGTTACTTTCTACACTAAAGTTATCCAGCAAAGGAGAAGGAAATGTTGGTGGTGCTGACTGTCTATAGAAATAATTAGAGCAAAGAAAGGCCGGGCTGGGATCAGTAGCAAAGATGCTTAAGGAGACATTAACAGTTACTCGCTAGCCTTTTTCTTCAAGAGCAGCATGTTTTGAAGTGTTTCAGAGAACACTGTGGGTAGAGAATGTTAGACATAAGCAAACAAAACCCCAGGGGTCCAGAGGTATCTCAAACTGAAGCATGTGGAAAGGGCGGATGATGAGATTTGGAAAGCCTGGTGATAATGCTCACAGTTTACTGTCGCCTGGAGGTGCGACGACTCCCTTCTGTTAGGATTGCTATTAAAATATTGGTAACTTTTTTTTCCCTCATTTAGCATTTTAAGAAACTCCAAGCAAAAAAACCAATTGTATTTCTTGTTTTGTGTGTATAAGTAGCTGTGTGTGTATTTGGAATCTTACATGTGGCGGTTAGAGGTTGACAGTGTCTTCTTCAATTGCCATGCTCCTTACTTTTTAATATGTGTATGTGTACATATATATGTACATATAGTGTATGTATGTGAGTGTGAGTGTGTGTGTGTGTGTGTGTGTGTGTGAAAGCTTACATGTGGAGGCCAGAGGCTGACAGTAAGTGTCTTCTTCAATTGCTGTCCACCTTATCTTTTGGCACATTGTGTACACGCGTGTCTGGATGTGTGTCCTTGTATGTCTCTGTGTCTGTGTGCCTGTGTCTGTCTGTCGTTTGGCACAAGATCTCTCACTTAATCTGAATCATGACAATTCAGCTGTGTTGGCTGGCCAGTAAGTCCCACGCATCCTCCCCTTCCCGTGCTAAATTTCAGACACATGTGGCCACATTGGGTGCTGCGGATCTAAACTTGGGTCAGATTTACCAATTGAACCATCTCCCCAGCCTCTGTTGTATTTTTTTAATATCAACTTTTCACATCAGTTGTAACACGGGATTATGTTTCTTTTCTTTGGAACAGCCTTACTGAGGTGTAGTTTACACGCTATGGAATCCATCTGTCTTAAGTGTGTGTACACTTAAAGCTTGGTGCATTTATTCCCTTATACAGATATCACCATAACTCAATCTTAGAACATCTTCTCAGTTCTAAAAGAACCCTAGTACCTGACTACCATTATGCTCCTCCACCCCTAGAACCGTGTGACTTGAACTCAGCATTTCCTCTGAGATGGAGGTGCCCACGTGGTCTTGTTTGCCTACATTCTTTCTCTTAACACGACTCCAATGTGCACCTGTGCTGTAGCATGTCAGGGCGGTCTGTTCTTTTTTATTGCCAAAGAGCATTCTGTTATATGTATATACAGCATTTCATTTATCTTTTCAGCAGATGGTGGGCATTTGTGTTGGCTCTAATCTATTGCTTTTCTAAGCAATGTTAATGTGAATTTTTGTATATATGTTTTTGTGGGATTTCTGATTTTATTATTTTTTCTTGAGTAGAGTCATACCAATCAAATCAGGTTTGTAGGGTAGCTTTTTAAGATATTGGCCAAATTGTTTCCCACGTGCCTGTGATATGCCCCGTTCCCACAGGCACCCTTATTTCATTTTCTTCTTGATTAAATGATTAATGCTTGGGTTAAGCTTGCAAGCAGAGAGTAGAGTGTGGAAGAGGGCTGGGGAGACCCTCTCCATACATCACCCTCTATCCTTATGCCAAGAAAGGTGCTAGCCAATGAGACGGGAGCACACAGCTGAGGCCTGCAGGGCACTCATGCCTGAATGGGGTAGTGACTCTATTCACAAGGGAGTTAGAGTGTTGCAGACTGGCTTCAGGTGACCCAGCTGTGGACTCACTTCCAAACAGGCCACTGAAAATAGAAATCCAGAGCATCAGGGGCCCTCAGTGGCAGGTTAAGACTGCAGCTCTGGACACCTGTGTTTAAATAGAAGCATAAAGATGAGGTCAATGCACAGAGAGTGAGACCTCGGGACACTCAGCCCTAAAAGGGATGTCCCCATCAAATCTCTCCCCTCAGGGTTAAGGGAACTCTGTGAAAGAGGAGGTGGAAAGAACACAAGAGCCAGAGGGATGGAGGACACCAAGAAAACTCGGTTCTCTAAACCAGTATGATTGACACAGAGACAGGGACAGCACGCACAGGGCTGCGCCAGTCTGCACCAGATGGGCCCGAGAGCTGAACGGAGAAGTGGTAACAGGCGCCCTCATTTCTCCTGCCTTTCTTCAGCCCTCTTTCACTCTGTTTATTTTGACCTGTTCTGCTTTGTTTTTAATCTTACTTTATTATTATTTTTTAGGTGCCTATTTGTATTCTAATGAGAGAAAGAAGAAAGAAAGGGTGTGGATTTGGGTGGGTTTGGAGGTGGGGAGGAGGGGGGAGGGGAGGATCTAGCAGAGGGGGAGCCAAGGGGAGCAAGGTGTAATCGGAATATATTGTATGAAAAAGTATCTATTGTTAAAAACAAAGGTGACTCTAGGTGGGGAGGAGGGACAAAGATCTGGGCCTGGTAAATCAGTAGCAAGTGTTAAGGATGCACAGTTCGGGAAAGATTGTGTTGAACTTTTTTGGGAGGGCGCACGGTGGGTGCTGCTGTGTTAATCTTCCTTGTAGGGCTGTGGTATTGGCAAAGAGAAGGGAATCCGGGCTCACCAGAGGTTGGATGAGCTGTAACCGAGCTTATAACTGGCAATGGGTTCCTGCCCATTTGCTTGCCTCCTAGGCAGGCTGTGCAGATGCAGGAGCATAGATCAGAATCTCTGACCTTTAATGGTCATATCTACCAAGTAGTGGTAAATGAATGAATGAAGGAAGGAAGGAAGGAAGGAAGGAAGGAAGGAAGGAAGGAAGGAAGGAAGGAACAAATGAATGAAAAGAGCTCCAAGAAAAGCTCTATCACCCAAGGAAAAGTTGGGGAATTTGGAAGGACTGTTTTGTCTTTGTCCTTAATTTACCTGACAGCATTCTCTGAAGCAATGGCTGTCTCAGAAATGTGTGGGATGTGGACACCACATTCGCTGCAATCACTCAACAGAAGAAGGGCTGGGGAGGGTGTTCGTGGCGCCCAGACTTATCAGTCCTCAAGGCCATTTACTCGTGTTCTCCCGAAATATGCCACTTTGGAAGGACTTCATTTTCCACTGATGAGTAATTAGAGGAACCAAGTTTCTCGAGTAAGCATTCCAGTGTAAAAGAAGCCATTTGGTTGACACGTCCGCAGCCAAGTGTCTCCTGTGGGTGAGCTGTCCAAACACATCCCCATTACACAATCGCTGCACACTTTGGGGTGGCTGTCGGTCCCCTCTAAGCTCATGTTGCCAGTGAGAAGGAAACCTATAAGAGGCAGGCAGGTGCTACAGACATTCCGGTCCCATAAGACCGAATGGTTTTACCCTTCCACCTTCTGCCCTGAGATGATGCATACCCCCGAGCTTGGACTGTGAAGCTTCTAAAACTGTAAAGAGGTGTCTTTACAGTTCTTTGTAGACTACCCAGGCTCAGAAATTCTGTTACAGCAGCACACGCTGGGCCAAGGCAACTCCGCTGCTGGATGTTTTTCCTTGGGCATCTCCCGTTTCAAAAGAAAAGCAGCCAAAACCAGTCCCTTCCAGCGAGTCCATGTAGCTACGCACTGCTGCTTTCTCGTCTAACTGGGTCCAGTTGCCCACTCTGTCTGGCCCTGTGCCAGCCACTATAGCTGGCTCTGTGGCAGTGTTATCAGTGAGGATAAAACATATCCTTACATATTAGGAAGCAGAGTGGTCAAGTGCACAAGGCCTTTCTGCTTTGATGTTGAAGAACATAACTAGTCATGTAATTCCAGATCCCTCGCTCTGCTGTCCACAGAGTTCTGTCGCTTCCTTCCTTTTCTCTTCTGTGACGACTAGGAGGCTCCCTGCCTCTTAGCAATGGAAGCTTAAAGGGACACTTTTCCCCTCTGTGCCAGCTTCTAGGTGAAAAGGCTTGTCTTTGCTTCTGTAAGCAACTCCTATTAAGGGTCTAGCATGCTTTCTTTGCTTCATTAACTCATCCCCCTGGGTTGTGGTGGAGGAGGTTTCTCTCCCTCCTCAGCGATGGTGGTCCCTTTGCAGTCTACAGTCAAGATGGGGTGTGGAGAGGCCTTTGCCTGACTCTAGCTGAGGACAATTTGTGACAGGATGTATGGACTTTCCAGCGTGGGTCGTTGGGGGATGCAGGATTCCTGAGATGTGCAGAGGACGGGATGCATCCTCTTCCGAGGGGCAAGAACAGGAGACCAGGGGGACCGAGTGTGATTCCCAAGGCAAGCCAGGCTGAGCGATTTTCTTTCTGGGTCAAACTTTAAAAGCATCTAATATAGGTACTCTTAGGAAATGACCATCTGCGATAGCATAATTCAGCACATTTTGGGCTCTCATAGCCACTGCTGGTGGCTGCGGGAGGCCATTTAACAAGAGTGCTAAGGGCCTGGACTGTGGAGTCAGGTGCCTAGGTGTCCAGTCTCAGGCTCTCGGCAGCTGTGTGACCCTCAGCCATTCTTAACCTTTCTGTGCCTTGGAATCTTCAGTCATACGCAAGATGATGGTAGAGCCTTCCACCCCTGACCGGTAGGTGGGCACACTGCATCTGAGAAATGGCCCCTCTGATGAGAACTCACTGGACATCACTTGACTCTCCCTGAGCCCCTAAAGGCTGCTTTTAAGGTAGTTTCTGTCTTTGACTTTTCTGCCATCTCATAGGGATATGTATAAGTGTGAATTTCTTCCTGTTCATACTACTTAGGATTGGTTGGTCCCCTGAATCCATAGAACGGATGTCTTACAGTTTCTGAATTATTCTCAGCCATGGCCTTTTCACAGGATACTTCTGCCTCATGATGTCGCTCCTTCCTCAACTCCAGGTACCCATTTTCCTAGTACTGGTTGGCCGTTCTTTCTTTGACATCATAATCCCAAGATGCCAAAGTTCAAGAGTAAATGCCTGAGCTACCTGAAGTTTTCAGTTGTATAGCTCTGAGACTTCTGACGTGAAATTGAACCTTACAAAGAGAGCAATATTAGGTGATCACGGATGAATTGCAGAAAAAGAAACTATTTTCCCTAATTTAAAGTGGCATTTACTTAGCCCTATGTGACTGGATTTGACATGGTTATCGACTGGGTTGAAAGAAGTTTGGATTATCCTCAGCTTTCGTCTTTAGTTATCATTGACAGGAAGTATGTGTCCATATTGTCTTCATTGTCACAGTCTAAGCATTTACTGAAAGGAAGCCCCCCTCCCCCCCAATAAGCAGGATGAGTGTTAGCACCGTGTCTTTCTTGCGTGATTTTGTATGTTCCTTTCAGATCCCCTCCTTTTTATCTGCTGTGGGCCCCAGATACAAACGCATCTAGTTGCCGGGCAACTGGATCATATATGTTGGAAATCCTGGAAAGAACTTCAAATATACATTCCTTAGAAACTACAAAGCTTCTTATAGGCCACAGATTTCTTGTTTTTAAATGTAGCTATGAACTGAGCTTGGAGAAGAATGGTCTCAGCCCCAAAAGATGATAGAAAAGGACCGTTTGAATAAATGCTTTCTTACGTGGAAGGTGCAGCCACCAACCGCTAAATTAACTGTGCTGACGAATAAGCATTGTCACTTTCTGAGAGTCCCATGTCTAATAGGTCATCGTTCCTCTATTCTCCGGGTACTGGGTGGCAGCAGCTCCCCAGGCAGGGGCCTAAGGATCCACTCTTTGGTTCTCCCTTACAGAGGGACAAGCCGTCTAACTCTTTGTTTCAGATTTTTGCTTTTGTTTTTCCTCTATCAAGTTTTGACTTCTAAGATAAAGTTAATTTTATTGTCAGAACATTGATTGCATCTTGTAAAGAATCCTCATTGTAATGGATTTCTTTTTAACAATCACATTCCCAGTTTTCCCGTTAAATGAGTTCTTCCGTGTCTTCTCTTTTCTATTCCTCTTGTAAGGTCCCCATTCTGCATGGACCAGCAGGTGATCAACACACGTTCTGTACAGTCAGAGATGACAGCCTGCCACTGTCTTGGTCCTTGTATGCCTCTGTAGGCATAGGAAAGTATGGTTAGCTTACTGAGTGGTACCTCAGGGGCACAGGGAGATGGTGGACAAGCAAACAAATACCCACAGATCACTCATAACTTCTTTTTTGTGACTATTTTGTTTAGAAAGGATACTTCATTTCTGTGGCTTCTTATTGTTGCCTCTTCCACCTTCTCCTCCTCCCCCTACCACCTTCTCCTCCTCCCCCTCTACCACCTCCTCCTCCCCCTCTACCACCTCCTCCTTCACCTCTACCACCTCCCCCTTCCCCTCTACCACCTCCCTCTTCCCCTCTACCACCTCCTCCTCTACCGCCTCCTCCTCCCCCTCTACCACCTCCTCCTCCACCACCTCCTCTTCTCTCTTCTTTCCTTTTTCTTCCTCCTCTTCACTGTCAAGCTTCCAAGGCCCATAAATCTCCATCTCCCTGCCCACCCAGACGTAGCATCTTCCTGTATCTAGCCTCACGGGTCCCGTAAACTTCCAGGGCTTTCCATTTCCTCTGTGGTCCAGGAGCAGATCATTCTCCCGAAGATCATAGCTGTGGAGGCACTTTCTGGGAGTCAGGTTCATCGTTCCCTCTCCCAGATTCTGACTTGATGCTTGTTTCTGGGAAGTTCCCACTGGCTTCCGGTCTTTCCATTACCTCATCTCCTGGCTGTTACGTGGGCAGGATTGCCTTCATATGCAGAAGACCCAATCTTCAGAAGGACCTCATTTTCTGCAGTCACTGTCTGGAAGTCCTTCACAATTTTGTCTTAGGATTTCTGTTTTATAAGGGGAGTCAGACAGTGGAACATGTGCCTTAGCCTGGAAGCCACGGCTGCCACATGACCCTGGCTTGCTACCCCCTGTTCCCTTCTCTCCTTATGCCCCTAGATAATTTTCTAGCCATTTGAGCCTGGCCCTACCCTGCCACCCCTGCAGTCCTAGGCTGGATTAGAGACAGATCTGGTTGTATATAGTGGACGCTGAGTCTTCCACACTTGAGTCTTCCATACTGGTCAGGGCCCTGGGAGCAATGTGTGCAAAGGGTTGGAGTCCCAGCATAGTAGTACCCAAGAGCCTTCGGTAGGTAGTACAGCGGCCTCTTGTGTTCTGCTGGCACAGTAGAGTCCATTCTGGCACTTACGTCAGAGTATCCTAGAAGTCGTTAGTCTACGTGGTTTGGGTTGGGAGAATGACTTCTCTTCTTCCAGCTGCGGCTGGTCCTTTCCGTTTGGGGCAAAGTCTATTATATGATAGCTGGCAGCTGTGAAGTTAGGGGTGACTTGTGTGTAATGAGTCGTTTTCTGTCCTGCCAGCCAGCTCCCAAATAATGACACAGAGGCTTCTTATTAATGGTAAAAGCTCAGCCTTAGCTTAGGTTTGTCTCACTAGCTCTTATAACTTAAATTACCTGCTTCAATTAATCAATGTCTTGCCATGTGGCTTTTTCCCTTTCTTTCATTCTGTATGTCCATGTCTTGTTGGCATGGCCTCTGCACCTCGATTCTCCTCATACTTCCCCTCTCTGCCTGTAAGTCCTGCCTATACCACCTGCCTAGCTATTGGCCGGTCAGCTTTTTATTAAACCAATCACAGCAATATATCTTCACACAGTGTACAAATATCCCACAACACCTGTGGGTATTTCACAGCTCGCCTTTTGAAAGTTTTTTTTTCTTGAAATTCAGATTTAAGCATCTCTTTCTTTGTTTTCCTAAAGTACTTTCTCTTTGAAAAAAAAATAACCTACTACCCCCACCTCATACATATGTGTCCTGTAAACCCGATATGCTGTTTTCTCTCCTCTTAAAGCTGTTCTTAATAGGGTAACACATATGAGGCTTGTTCTCTTCCTCTGTACCCTTCCCCATCACATTTTTTTTTAGTGTAAGTTTATAAACGCTATCTCTCATTCCGGTAATTCCTGAATCTCAGAATTTACCTAATGAAGCCCAGAGGTGTAACTCTCTCCCAGGAAAGCCCTTCTAGTCTTCAGTGGTGCGTTCTCCTTCCATTTCTTTTTCCCTTTGCAGTTATTGATGACTCTTTTAACCCCCTTGATCTGTATTTTTTTTTCATTTTTCCCTTCATGTGTGGTGATGTATTTTTAACTTGATCTTCTAGACCAGAACTCTACAGACTTCAGAACCTTTGCCAGATGCATCCCACTGCCCGTCTCTATAAATGTATTTTTATTATATTATAACTTCATTTGCATATGTGTCTCCTGCAGCTGCTCACATGCTACAGGGACAGGTTTAAGCAAGTTCAACTGTGACCATTTGGCCACAAAATAAAATCTGTTGCCTAATTGGGCCTTTACAGGAGAGTTTGTTAGGCCTTTCTGCAGCTGACATTTCATCCTTAGGAGTGAATATTATCTTCCAGTTAGATCAGTGGTTTTCAACCTGTGGGTCTTGATCCCTTTGGGGTCGCACATCAGACGTTCTACATATCAGATATTTACATTATGATTCATAACAGTCAATTATAAAGTAGCAACAAAATAATTTTATGGTTGGGGGTCACCACAACATCAGGAGCTGTATTAAGTGGTTGAAGCATCGGGATAGTTAAGAGCCACTGAGTTAGATTATTGAATTTAATTTTTTTTCTCTCTCTCTCTCTCTTTTTTTTTAGTTTAGAGAATCTATTCTTTTAGCTGGACATAGTGACACATGCCTGAAATTCTAGAACTCAAGAAGTGGAGGCAGGAGGATTAGGAGTTCAGGGTCAGCCTCACCCGCATATTGAGTTCGAGGCCAGCCTGAGCTACACGAAACCCTATCTTAAAAAATCAACAACAAAACCTAAACCAAAGCAATAACCCAAACAACAATGCGGTCTCCTTTTATTTTCTACCACTTTGTTGGTTTGTTTTCTGTCTTTTAACGTTTACTTGAGTCTCTTTGTACCAGTGAGACCTATATGATTTTCAGTATGATCTTTTTCTCATAGTGACAAAGTATCTCTATATTATGGGTTGTCTTTCCCAGTCTTCAGGTTTATGTCTTCTGAAAGCTGTGGGAATCCACAAGCAGTGTACACTTGAGTAGAAAAGAAGGTGTAGTTGACATTTTCTCCGGGCTGCTAACCAGCTCCCAAACAAAGACATTGAGAAATATTAATTATGAAAGCTTGCCCTTAGCTGAGGTGTGTCCCACTAACTCTTTAACTTAATTTAACCGGTTTCTATTCATCTATGTTTTGCCTCAGGGCTTTTTTATCTTTCTTTCATTCTTTATCTCCGACTTTCCTGCTTTCTCTATGTCTGGCTGTCCCCATTCTCCCTGATGTCTCTCTAGTGTCTCCTTTTCTTTTTCCTCCAAGCCTACATTCCTCCTCCTACTTAACTTTCCTTGCCCAGAAGTCCTGCCTATACCTCCTTCCTCACAATTGACCACTCAGCTTTTTATTAGACCAATCAGGTGCCTTAGGCAGGCAAGGTAAAACAGCAACACATCTTTACACAATTAAACAAATGTAGCACATTTTCACATAGCTAAACAAATGCAACACATCTTTGTATAGTTAAACACACATTCTGCAATAGGAAGACCAAATTTGTGGGTATAGTTTGTTTCTCCATAAATATTTACCATCACTTAATTGGCTGTTGGAATAAAACTATTTATTTTTATATCTCCAGAATCTTTTCCCCTAAAGCAGTGATTCTCAACCTGTAGGTTGCTACCCTAGGGGTCCCACATCAGATATCCTGTATATCAGACATTACAATTCATAGCAGTAGCGACATTACAGTTATGAAGTAGCAACAAAATAATTTATGGCTGGGGGTCACCACAACATGAAGAACTGTATTAAAGGGTCACAGCATCAGGAAGGTTGAGAACACTGCCCTAAAGGATGGAAAACTGGAAATAATGTCTGAAAGCAAAGATGGGCCCCATCCCATGTGCTACAAAGGGCGACCCTGTGGGTTTTGCTCTCAGGCGTCATTTGCTCTCCTTGTGCTCTATTGTGTCTGAGTGTGTGGGCACGTTTACGAGGCATTCAGCTTGCTAGTGCGTTCTTCTTCTTTCTAGTCTCACCTGCTTCAATTTTAGTTCGGGGTTCATAGTGATTTCCGTGATTCCCACAATGCTTTATTTCCCCCTAACGATTTTCAGCATGGAGTCAGCATATTCTTTGCTGCAGTCAAGCATCACAGGCATCGATAACCAGAAAGATAATTTCTTCTGTGTGTGGAGAGCAAAGGCAGGTAACTAGACCATTTGAAGACTTTATTTATAAAAAAAGAGAAAAGAAATAGTTTGCACTGAACGTCCTGGATTGCACACATCTGCTTCTGTTCTGTGTCCACACAGCAGTGTCATTGGTATTCAGATGATGATGTAAGATGCAAAATTTAAATGATATAAGATTGCATTAAATGAAAATGTTTTAAATGTCTTACTTAAAAGGTGAAAATTATCAGATAAGATAAAAGGGCAAAACTCAGCTGTATTCTTTCAACAAAAGAACTATCTTAAATTTAAAAATTCAGACAGAATAAATGTAAAAGTATAGGAAAATATATACCATACTAACATTAATCAAAGAAAACTTGAAGTGGGCATATTAAGTATTAAATGCAAAATAGATGTCAGAACTATTATTACCTGTCATTCTGTAATAAAAAAGAAGACATAATACCAAAATATTATTTTTTCCAATCATAGGGCTTCAAATAGAAGAACTGAAAGTGAATAAAACCAAAGAGAGAAATAGCTGCACCTACATTGATAGCCAGAGACCTCAGTGACCTTTTCTTAATATAATTTGAACAAGAATATTCCAGATAAAGATGCAGTGGTCATATGGCCAGAAAGAGCCCGAGTATTAGAAGAACCCAGCGGAGCCCAATGTGTTTGGAGTAGAACAAGTTGGCAGAGCATGGTCTGGGGTAGACCATGGAGGTGAGCAGCGTTTAGATTGTGTGAGCCCTTGTGGACTCTTGTGAGGTGCTCCCAAAGAACTCAAAGTAGGACTGGGAGCCACAGTGTTTGCTTCGTGCTATAACTTGATTTCATACTTAGTCCTTAGGTGACTCCTAGAAATTCCACACAGCCTAAAAGTAAAGACAAGAGCTGATGAAGCCCCTCCCCGCCCCCCCCCCCAGTGTTAAAGCCTGGCTTGACCTGATAGTGTAAGATCAGAAAATGGACTGATTCTTCTCATCGCTTTTGTCAAACTTGTTCCATCAGATCTTCCTTCTGTGTGTCTCAGTTATATATGTGATACCTTTTAAGTTTAATTTTTACTTAATAAGCAGTCTAGACTGAGCTTTAACACACACACATGCACTATAAACACTCTCTCTCTCTCTCTCTCTCTCACACACACACACACACAAACACACACACACACATACACACAATCACCTGGTTCAATGCTTCTGTGCTTCCTTCAGCTCAGGACTATCCTGGTCTTGGGAATCAGAAGAGAAGAGCTTCTCTTGTTCTACCTAACTGGTAGAACTGGCACAAGTTTTTGGTCCCTCGGGATCTAGGTGGGTAAGAAAGGCAGAGGGGAAAATTGATTCTCTCTGTGGTTTTAGGTGAACTTCTTTTAGTCCACGTGCATACGTATACAAGTTGTCCCACACTGCATGCATGCATGCAAACATATATGTATACATGCTTCCATTACTCAGTTAAGGAACGTACTCTCTAGCTGGCTTCTTATCATGCCCTGTTGTTCTGGCTTCTACTTCTCTGTGCTGGCATCTCCTCTTCCCAGTGGCAGGAAGCTCTCCTGGATAGGGTCCCTTCCAGGTATCCTATCTTCTGCCGCCATCTGCCTTGTTCACTTGGCTCACTAAAACCACTGGAATTGTAGACCGTTCACACTTTCTCTCATTCCCTTTCTTCTGGAACAGCTCCAAGCATCTCTCTTCTCTGTCATTCATGTCCTTAACTCATTTAAAGATTGCTCTACACTCTATGTCTTGTAGTGGTCTGTGAGCTTCTTTCTGCAGCCTCTCCACAGGCCATGGCATGCATTCTCTCACTTGGGAGTTCTTGGGTCCTCACCCAGAGGAACAGGAAGAAGGGCTGAGCCACTTCCCTGCTCTAAAGAGAAAGGGGGCTTTGGCACCCTTACTGAGCTAGCTGTTCTCAGAGGCAGCTCCCCAGCCTTCTCTACACAGTCTAGAGGTGGGAGAGAAATCTAAGTATCAACATACACTCTCTGTATTCTGGAAGTGTTTTGTAGGCAAGTCTCTGTTGTCCAGGATTCATGTTTAGGGTTCAGCCATCAAATCTTCACTCTGTGTGGGAGAGAATGCACATTGAAATATAGCTATCCAGCACACTTCATCATTGTATGAATAAAACATATGAGATTTTTTTTTGAAAAGCTGTGCTGTGGCAAAGGTCTTTTAAGACCTTGTTCAATGAAAAGTGTTTCTCAGAAATCAACTCATCAGTTAGCATCTGATTTGGAGAGGAGAGAGTCAGTCACCTTTGCTGTATAAAGCATTTTTAAAAGTTATAGTTTAAAAATTATGCCTGATTGCTCTTCGGGCTGACGAGGGAGGGGGACTTGATTGGGGGAGGGGGAGGGAAATGGGAGGCGGTGGCGGGGAGGAGGCAGAAATCTTTAATAAATAAAAAAATTAGCCACCATGTATGGGCATACTTCTGCAATGTTTATATGTGTCATTTAAAGACTTGGCAAAGTAGATAATAGTAAGAACATCTATAAATGTCAAGTTTGTAGAAATTGAATGCTAGTTAACTTTACCATAGAGTAAATATATCACCAGGCTATGTATTGATGATTTTCACTGAGACTCACTTAGTCAATGATTGGGCCGTTTTCCCAAAGTGCCCTGTTTCTTTATTAGAAGAGTGATTAAAACGTGAAGAAGTGATTGTTCTTGTGGTGATCGAAGATGGAGAAACAGATTCCGGAGGAACTATTGATCAAGACTACCTTTCTGTGGAGAGATCACTTTGCCAAAGCTGTTCGAAAACTATTTGTATCTAGTTGCTTTTAAAGTTCCAGAAATAAAAGTGACAACATTTAGATAAAACCGGTGACTTGAAGAAACCAAATATCAGAATCCATCTTGTTAGAATTCTTGCATGAAAGAACTGGAAACAGCTTGTAGCCCCTCATGGGGGCTCAGTGGATGACCAGATTGTGCGGAATGTCACTTCTACAGAGAGGGAAAGACATCTGGAGGGGAGGCTCCAGCCACTGAGAACCTTTGTGAAGCCCAAGCCTTTTGACATGCATAAGTAAAATGTAAACTAAGAAGTGATGTCAACCAAGACACACTGACCACTGGCCAGCAACATCTGGAAGTTAGAACAACCCTGGGAGGTATTCTTAATTCTCTACATTCTTCTGTGATAGGACACTTTGTTTCTAATTGGTCACTAATGTTTCAACAAGCAAGTGTCATTGATAGCTGTCAGTCAGACTATCTGTCCCCACAGCTGTAGGTGGGATCTAGTGGCCTCCTCATTCATTTGCCCAATGACGCTCTCTCTCAGGCCACCTGCTCCTTTGGAACCACACCTGTATTTGTGAAATGCTAGCACAAGCCTAAGAGGGTTTCAGGAATGGCCCTTGTTGGGTCATCCAGTTGGGAGAAAGACCGCCTGTGTCCTTCTGTATCCGGGGTCTGGCTGAGCCCTCTCCTCCTAACTTGAAGACACCTAGTTGTGGGCCTGATTCCAGCAGCAGGGCTGACTTGCTGAGACATGCCTGTCTGCACAGGTTTTGTCCCTGTGGGACATTGGAGGGGTGTGCCCCCAACAAGCTGTTAGCAGCTTCTTGGTTTTTGTTTCTTTTCTCTGCAGCTTTGATGAGGGCTTTAAAAAAAAAAATAGCTGGTCTACTTTTTTTTTTTTTGCAAATGAAAAATGTCATTTAAAAAATGAGAATGCCAAGACTTAAAGATGCAGCAGCAAGAAGCGCAATTGTATTCACCTCTGAACTGTAGCTGGTAAAGATTTTGCATCTGTCTGGCGGCCCGTTGAGATGGAAACATCCCGCAAATGAGAACTGGCATGGAGCTAGTGAAGGTCTTGTGTGTGGGTGGGGGAAGGCCAAAAAGCAGAAAAGTAAAGTTAGAAGATACAACAAGGGTCTCACAGAGGACATAGAAGAGGTGCTGTGCATTCTTTAGTATCAGAATCCTCCTGAGTAGATTGTCTATAGTCTCCCTGTGTGGACATTAAGTGCCTTTAACATTGTTTAAAAGAAGAAATTGGGAGGAGAAAGCAAGTGCCCCTCTTGCTTTGTACAATAACTGAAATATGGAAGAATGACCTTGTGTTAGAGACAGAATGCTTCTGCAAATGTGTAGTCTCGTGAGTGCAGAAAGAACAGGCTGATGATGTATGTCTTGTATCTACCTCTTATATATTTGCACATCTTTATCATGTTTGTATAACATATATCTTGCTCAATATTTGTAAGCAACATTAAGTTGGATCGTATTTAATTTGGTGCCTGGGTTATCAAATTGCATATTTGGAGTTGCCTATACACTGGATTTATTGTCTTTGGAGTCCCCTGGGTCTCCTCTTGAGGGATCCTACCAAGGAGTCCAGGACAGTTGGACTCAGGGGAGACACTCTGGGAAACCAGAAGTCTGTTTTGTAACCACATGACCCAAGCACCTGTGGGAAGCTGAGCCTTTGACTTAGATGCTCCCAGCTGGTTTCACTAGCTAAGAATCCGTTAGTTCACATTGCATTTAACGTATGCCAGCACAAGATAACAAGGTAGAGAGGACAGAGTGACTGGTGGGTCCTGCAGGAGCCACCTGGGAAAGGAGCGATTGACAATAGATAAATGAGTAAAGATGTAGATACTGCTCAAGGTGGGATGCTACTTCGTCAGAGAACAGGAAACATTCTGTCCTTAAGGAGTTAAGAGCAATGTAAGATTCTGTCTGATCTTGCAGTAGGTTAAAGAGTCTATGTGATCTCTTACTGTACCTTCATGGAACATTGCTAGGTAAATAAAAGCTTTTGTTCATTGGATCCTATTTAGGTGAATAAACGTTTTTAGTCTTTGGTACTTAGATTTGTGTGGGAACTTTTCCCCACGTGCTGCTTTAAATTTTAGTAACTCATAGAAACCTATGTAATCTTTCTCAACTTAAGGACTAATTTACAGGTCTTCGTTACCCTGTTTCCCTCCCCACCCATTGGAAGATGTAGTTATTAGGTTGTGTGGTTTATTTATTGACACTGAAGTGGTCTCATCAGCTCATTGCTAAGAGAGCCAGTTCCTATGAGTAGTAGGCATTTGGTGTTCTATAAAATGACCAAATAGTGGAATTCCTGGTGAAAACTATTAATTTATTCATTACTTTCTGTGGAAGTTTTATTGAGATGTAATTATCTATCTATACAACCCATCCATTTAAAGTGCAAGCTCTGATAGTCTTTAGTATATTCCCAGAGTTGTTCAACCATGACCGCATTCTGTCTTCTCCAAACAGACCATGGGTTACATTAGCAATCACTATCTATTTCCCTCATCACCATCTTCCAGTCTAAGAAAGCCACAAACCTTTTATCTGTCTCTGTGATTTTTCTATTCTGAACACGTCATATAATGGACGGATGTAGTGTGTAGCCTTTGATGTTTGGCTTCTTTGACTTAGCATAATGTTTTCAAGATTCCTTGCCATTGTAGCTTGTCAGTACTTCATTCCCTTATTGAAGACTCATACTCCTTTCCATGTATGGACCACATCTCATTTCTCTTCCTGCTGTTTGGTGGACATGTGGGATGTTTGCACATTTTGACTGTTCTGAATAATGCTTCCACAACCATTCATGCACAAGCTTCTGTTCATTTCTCCTGGGAGGACATCAGTATTTAGCCCTTTGAGGAATTAGACTACATTGTAAAGCAGCTATACCATATCTTAGCCAAAAGTAGTCATTCGGTGTCTATTTTAATACAGGGGATGACAACTCTAAGTGTGAGTGAATTCATACTGATTATGCAAGGCATGAATCAAGTTTGTATATCCTGTAACCAGCTTATTCTGGAGTGCTAGGGAGTGGAGCCTACTCGGAGTAGCTGAATGAAGAGGAGGCAAGAGGAGGTTTGGGATGAGTGGTGCTAAGTCTAAGAAGTTGCTGGATATATTAAAAGAGGAGACTATGTCCTTGCTTGTCACTGTGGTGGCCTCCTTAGGCTTATAGGGAGTGGCACTATTAGGAGGTTTGACCTTGTAGGAGTAGGCGTGGTCTTGTTGGAGGAAGTGTGTCACTAGGGGTAGGCTTTGAAGTTTCAGATGCTCAAGCCAGGTCCAGTGTCTCTCTCTTCAGCTGCCTGCTGATCCAGATGTAGAATTCTTGACTCCTTCTCCAGCACTGTGTCTGCCTGCATACTGCCATGGTTTCTGCCATGACAGTAATAAACTAAATCTCTGAACTGTAAGCCAGTCCCAGTTAAATGTTTTCCTTTATAACAGTCTATTGTGATCATGGTGTCTCTTCATAGCAATGGAAACCCTAAGGTAATTACAATATCCAATAAGTAGTTATTGTTTGTTCTAAAGATTAGTTGCATATTTATTTATTCTTAAAGTATTTTAAGTTAGATGCATACTTGTATAAAATGGGTTTCATTGAGACACTTTTTTAAATGAGCTAATCTTTTAATTGTTCTTTTCTTGCATTTGCAGTACTCTTGGTGATATCCTTGGCCTGGGTCTCTTTGTCATAGTCCTTTACTGAACAACTTTAGCCAACTACTTTATGTGGTTTCCCCCCAATCAGTTTTACAGAGGCCTGCTCAGCCCCCTAGTCTCCTGTTGTCGTGAACCTTAATTTGGCTGATTTGGTGAAAAGGGCATCCATCAGCTTGACACACAGGCTCATCACAGTTGGATGCAAGCACACAAACATGAGGGCTTGGACCTCATCCCAGGCTTTGGTAGCTTAGTCCTTGTGCTAGGTCACCATGGAGGAGGATGTCCCTAGCATCTCTTGTAAAGCACTGTTGCCATCTGTGAGATCTCCCTCACACCTCCAGCAGCAATGTCTTCCTGGGCCATAGCAGTGGGTTATGGGTATACATTTATTTTTAATGTTTTGAGGAACCTTCATACTGATTTCCACTGTGTTTGGACTAATTCCATTCCTTCCAATGGCATATAATGGTCCCCTTTTCCTTATTTGTTCTTCTTTGTTTTCTTTATTATAGTTCTTCTGACTAGAGTGAGATGGATCTCAGTATAGTTTTAATTTGATTCCCCTGATAGCTAGAAATGTTGACTGTCTTTATTATTTTATTAATTATATCTTTTATTTTAGAGATCTTAATATAATCACATCATTTCCCCTCCCCCTCCAAGCCTTCCCATATCTCTTTCAAATTCATAGCCTCTTTTTCACTGTTTTCATATATATTATATATTATTATAATCTGCTCAGTCTGTATAATGTTACTTATAGGTATGATTTCAGGGCTGACCATGTGGTATTAGGTAACCACTCGGTGTGCTCTTCCCCGAGGAAGACTCTTTCTCCCACTCTCAGCATTCCTTCGTTGCCTGTATTCTTTATGTAGGGTTCAGGCCTCGTGGTGTGTCCTGTGTTCACGTTAGCATGTGCAGTGTTGTTGTAGACAGTCATTTTGCCGAGTCTTTATGGGTGTAGCTTCCGACACTGTTGAGAGACGCAGTCTCACGGCAAGCTCCCTGACCCTCTGTTGCTGCCCCTCTTCCCACCGTTTGCCGAGCCTTAGGCGTGGTGATTGCTCGTTAGATGTACCCACTGGGACTCAGCTCCACAACTCTGCATTCTGATTGGCTGTTGTTCTCTAAAATAAACTCCTCCTGTGGATCATTTTCTAATGTATTTGTTGGCCTCTTATTCTTCTTTTGAAAGTGTTTTCTCAATTCAGCTCCCTGTTTGCGGGTTGAGACGTTTTATTGTTTTGTTTCTTTTTTTCTGGCTTCTTTACATGTTTGAGATATTACTCTCTGGTGAGGTGAATAGCTGGTGAAGACTTCATTCTGGACTCTGTCCCCTTTCTCTGTCCCCTTCTATTTCTATGCTGTGCAGCAGCATATAACATAACGCAGTCCTGCTGCTAATTCTTGCCGTTGTGTCCTGATCTTTGGAGGTCTGTCCAGAAAGTTTCTGCTTATGCATATACCCTTCCAGCATTTTCCTGATGTTTCTGCCAGCCAAGGTTTGGGACTTGCATTGGGTCTTTGATCCACCCTGGCTTGATTTTCACACAGGTGTGAGAGCTGCAGATCTCTTGTTCTTCTGCTCGGTTTCTGCAGCACCATCTCCCACCCCCTCTCTCTAGAGTTGGGAAATTCCCCCCATGATTTCAGTCAATAAATAGTCTTTTGTGGGTAAGGACTGAGACAGGATTTCTCTGTGTAGCTTTGACTGTTCTGGAGCTCGCTCTGTAGACCAGGCTGGCCTTGAACTCAGAGATCCATCTGCCTCTGCCTCCTGAGTGCTGGAATTAAAGGTGTGCAGCACCACCCAGCTGCCCCACGGATCTTGGTCAGGCCCCAGAGTTCTTGGATGCTGGGCTCATGCTTACTTACTTTTCTTCTTTGATTATAGTGCTGCCTCAACCTTGTCTTCTATTTCTAATATTCCTTCCTTTGTTGCATCTACTTTTTTTCTTTCTTGGCATTGGCCCCTGAGGTAAGTCAGTGTTAACAGACTGCCTCTAAAGATAGGAGATGGAGTGGACCACTTCTCATTGCCCAGAGGAGTCTTCCCATCGGGTGTAAGGCTTGGGAAAAGTATGAACTTATCTTGTGGGTAGGCCTGCCCACTCCTCATCAGCCATGCCTGGCTCACCTTCTAGATAAGGTTTCTGATTCCTCATTGGGTGATACATCTCAAGAAATAGAAATAACAACAACAAAAATAACAATACTGTCTACTCAGGTGTTCATGCTGGCAGAAGTGAATGTCCATTGTGCCTAAGCTTCCCTTCTGAGTTTTCCTGGGCTATACCTGCCCCCTGGGGGACAGAAAAGCCTGGGAATATTACCTCTTTCCTTTTTGGTGTCTACCAGCCGTGGTTGAGGTCCAGAGCTGTCTGGAATGGTTTTAGGTCTTTTTGCTTCCTAGGGCAATGTTGCAGCAATCTGAAGTCCCTACCCCTAAAGTATTCTCCAGATAGAGTCATTCAGTATACTCCAAGGCTGGGCCAGCACGGAGCTCCCCCGCTTGTCTGATCTTAGCCACCATCCCCCACAGAGGGGAAGCAACAAACCACTGGGTAGGAGGGTGGCAGCAGTTCCCTTGCTTCCCACAACTATGGCTCACACACCTGCCCCATCTCCTGATGGACGAGGTTGACCAGCCTTAACGGAAAAGCAAGCTATCCTCCGGCATCTCCAGTCCAAGTCCCACGACTTATACTTTCCAGTCGTCTTGCTTCAGTTGCTTTCTAACAGGTCACAAGATAGATCCTGGCAGAGACAGTATGGCAGTACTTGCTCTAAAGGACAAGGAAAATGTGGGGACTTTGATTTTGCAGAGCAGCAAGCTTTGGGCACACCCTCCTGGAGATGCTCCCCTTTGCAGCACCCAGCGTTCATGTTGAGAAATGCAGAAATCCCCTTTGACACCAGCTAGCTACATGGCTCCCAACTCAGCTGAATTCAGCGTGCTTTTCTGTTCCCATGACCATTTCCCAACTATGTCCGTCTTCCTTTGCCTGTCTGTTGCTTCTCCCTGCCTACCAAGCAAGAACTGGTGTAGCAAAGACACTTTCTATCCTGCATAGCTCTGTCTCTTCCAGCCTCTGAATGTCAAGATTAAACTCCAATACGTTCTATCAACTACCTTGCTGAGAAGGCATTGTCTGGCTTGCTTGCTCCTGAAGTCACTGAGAAGCTGGAAAGTGCTACCCGCTGTTAATCTGTTCTCTTTATACACTTAGTTCAGAAGTAGTCAAGTCCTTTCAGGTCATATTTCCAGGGGCCAACAATGCTCAGTCTTATCTAAGAGGTACAGGAGTCTGCAAGGTATGTTACATAGACAAAATAACACTTTACCCAGGTGAACCATGGCCGTGGTCCAAAGTGGACTCTTGGGCCTGTTCCATAGCAGGTAATCCAGTCAGAACTTGAACATCCTCACTACTGTTGTGTCCTCTATTTTTGTGACATCTTTTGATATCTAACTAAGTACATCTCTCTTTAGGTCAGTCAACTCTCTGGTTTTGCAAATGTTTCTGCCTTAGTTCTTTTTTATGTTGGTAGAGACTGGCTGGTTATGTTCCTGAAGATGTCTTCCATTCTGCTATTGAGGCAGAAGGCTGGTCTCACCATCAATAAACTCTCTGTGCTTCTGTGGATTGGCTGATCTTCTCTGAGTCTGGAAACTGGACAACAAATGCCTACTAGACGTCAATACTCACAAATGTATCTTAGACTCTTAGACTGGATGGGCTGGCGTATTGTTTATCTACTGGCGAAAGCTGTATCTAAATGCATATTTTTCTAACTTTCTGCCAGAAAGCTCAGAAATTAATTTATTTTTTTCAACTCATGTTATCCGTCAACATCTTGATGAAAAAAAGTTCAACACACTTTTTTTAAAAAATATTTATTTATTATGTATACAATATTCTGTCTGTGTGTATGTCTGCAGGCAAGAAGAGGCCACCAGACCTCATTCCAGATGGTTGTGAGCCACCATGTGGTTCCTGGGAATTGAACTCAGGACCGAAGAGCAGGCAATGCTCTTAACCACTGAGCCATCTCTCCAGCCCCCTCAACACTCTTTTTATATTTTTTAATTGTCCCAATTTTAAGGGTTTTAAAGACATTGCTAGCCACTTTAACAATATATAGACAGAGTTTTATTTTAAGTATTATTTGGAAAGTTGAAGTTTAAATAATTTCCAAATCTCCCTCCCCTAAAATATAGCTCTTGTTTCTCTTAAGAATTATAAGTGTCTGCTCCTCCTGAGGTCTCTCCCCCATGCCTCCCTACCATCGGGTCATGCTTTGTCATGCTAAGGATGTGTGTGGATTTGTTGTTGTTATTTCAAATGTTATTTAGAAAATGCGAAATGCTTGATAATAGTCCTTTAATGTCTATATTGGAATTTATGCAGGGGTTGCCTCAAGTCTTCACTGTGGGCTCTTCTGATTCAGACTGTCCTTGGGTAAAGTGTAGGGGCTGAATAGTCTCCTTAACTCCCTTCTTTTCTGGGGATTGCGTGGGAATGTGTCTCACCACTGTGAAGAAGTATTGTTGTCCTGCATCCTTTAGGAGAGCTCAACTCAAATCTGCTTGATACCAACCACCCAGGAAGCGAAGGCCAATGCCCTAAATGTGACAGGATTGGCCTGGCAGGTCCTAGCATCCACAGGTACCCTGCTGTGGATCAGTATCCTCTCTTGGGTGAAAAGACAGCGGCACAGCGCGTTCCTTCATTGCGTGTACACTCTGCATTTGAGAATGAACTTCCTCGCCAACTTTTATGTAAGTTTGTAGCTCTGGTGCTCGTCGTTGGCCATTTGTAATCCCAGGACCAACACTGTGGTGCTTTGTGGTTGTTTGTGGGCACAGGTGGAGTGGGGAAACTGAGTCATCTCAGGCAAATGTTCCCAGCTGAGGTTTCTTCTTCCCGCTCTCCTACCGAAAAGAACTGTCCTTTTCTCAGCCTATTTAGTGCCATTTTCCCCGTCTCTATATTCCTTGTTGCTGACATCATGTCTAAAATAGGCCCAAACTCAGGGCTAAAATACCATCTTCCCTTTTACGTGCAAGGACATGACAGGCTTTGGGAGAAAATGCCACCACTGGATATCTCTGCAAAAGCAGCCTCGAGTACTGTTGGCTTTGAGTTCAGTCTTAATAAATCAGCAGTATTCGACGAGTTCTTTCAACAAAAGCAAGCACGGAACATTATTAACATATTGATCATCGCATGCAACCAGACGCCTGCAAGAACAGAATTCTGTAATGTCCCAAGGAGCAAGGACTCAGTATTTATTAATTCAGGTTTTGAAGTAACTTTGATGTAAAGATAAGCCCTCGGCCAATTCGATGTGTAAATACACACATTGTTCTGTAAGGAGATCTCTTCAAGGAATCGACTCACTGCTTCCGTGTTTCAGAAATATCTTACTTGAATCTAACTAAACAGTTTCTCAGGCACCATGTGGAAATCACATTGGCTTTATTAAGACATTGGCCTCACCTGAACTTTTACCTGACCTTATGACATCACCAAATCCAACCACCTTGAATAATGAGGATTGACAGTACTTCTTTCTTGCCCTTATTACTTCCTCATGTTTGTAGGAACATGGCCACTGGGATAAAGCACGGGGCTTTTGAATTCCTTGGATCTGTATTGTCTGGAGACTTTCACTTGGCAAATGATGGTTGTTATGTAGTGTTGAGTTGAGCTTTGAGCTTTTGAAAAGACGAAACCAAACAACAACAACAACTGTTCTCTCCACAGTTTTTGTTCTCAGCATCACAATTAAAGAGCTTGCCATGAGATTCTGAAAGCTGGCGATGTCTGATCATCCTGAGTCGTTTAAGCCCACTGGGTACATCTCCCCTCATTCAAATTTATTTGCCGAGCCGTTGAGTGAATCATTCACCGCTTCCCACTCAGAGGTTCGGTACACTAATAAAAATAGCAAGAAAATAGCAGCAGACTGCCTACAGATACCTGGGCTGGCAGCCACAGACAGGAGCAGCCCCCGGGGTTACTCAGAGAAGCCACACCTCGGGGAAAGGTAGTGATGCAGTCTCATGGCTGCAGGGTGCCGAGAATCAGTGATGGCTGTGGGCCCAGCCTGAAGCAAGACACATCTACCACCCCTCTAGGGCTGAGGGAATGTTGTGGAAGAGAAGGGCAGAAAGCACATAAGAGCTACGAGATGGGGAGGAGGGCTTCGGAACACCATGCTCGGGACTAAACACAAGTACAGCTGTCATTAACTCTCATCAACTGGAGTGACTGTGCTGGGCCCACACAAGACTGGCTCTCTCAGCTTATGGGGTCATACCCTTTACTCTGAACAGTAGGCCATTGGTAGATTCTGTGAGAGGGGAACCATAATCATTGATTCTTACAAACTTTGAGGCCACCAGGCCCCAACAGATAGCTCTAAACCCATGGTCACAGATGACTCTGGTCATCTCAGTGGGTCACAATGATCTATGAGATTTTTGAAGACATGGGTTGAGAATGATCACTATGTATGACCTACATATATAAAATGTAAGAAAAAAATTCATTTAGAAAACGTAAGGAAAGTAGGAATTTCCTGTCTCATATCTGAGTTCGTGTTCCCTCCCTCCCTCCCTATACCGGAAGAGGCAGTGGTGGGCACCCCACTCTCGCTTCACTCCCAGACTTGGATCCCAATCTGTGCTTGTGTCTCACAAATCTCACCAGTCATCACGCTAACCCGGTCCCCAGACAATGGTTGTAAGTGAATCCACTTTCTCAAGGCTCCTTACTCTGTGTCACAGGATTACCAAGAGATCACTCACCAGAGCAGGTAGAAGGAAGAGTTCAGGTGGGGCCAGTGTCGGCGATTGGGAAACTGTTTGGTCAGAGATTAGAATTAGATGTTTCCTGACACACTTGGATGGGCAGATTCCTGGAAGAGATTTTCTTACAGAACAGTACATGTTTGTGTGTTGGATTAGCACAGTGACTGTCTTTATTCACCAGGTTACAGAAGCACCCCAGTGGAGGGGTGGCTTGTTAGGCGTGGGAGAGCTAGGTTGGCAAAGGCTTGGCAACTGCCACTGTCGTTCAATAACTTCATTTGCTTTTGTATTTGTACCATGTCACTCTTAACCTTCTCTCCCACCGCCTCATGATACCCTAAGCTCTGAGTCCCTGCCTCTCAGGAGAGGGGAAGCCCTGAATCCCTACTTCTCCGAGAGTGCAAGCCCTGAATCTCTGCCTCTCAGGAGAGTGGATATCACAATAATACTTGGATGATGAATCCTAGGACTTTTGGATTTCATTGTTTTTTTTTTAATTTTTTAATTTTTATTTTAATTCTTTAATTTAGCTATATATTTTTCTTCACTCCCCTCCCTTTCTATCCCCTCCCCTTCTACCCTCTTCCATGGTCCCCATGCTCCCAGTTTTTGTTTTTTGTTTTTTTGCTTTATGTGAGTACATATGATATTTGTCTTTCTTAGTCTGAGTTACCTCACTCATTAAGATGTTTTCTAGATCCATCTATTTACCTGCAAATTTCAAGATGTCGTTATTTTTTTCTTTTGTGTAGTACTCCATTGTGTAAATGTACCACATTTTCCTTATCCATTCATCAGTCAAGGGGCATTTAGGTTGTTTCAGTGTTCAGGCTATGGCAAACAATGCTGCTATGAACATAGTTGAGAACATGTCCTTCTGGTACAATTGAGCATCCTTTGGGTATATGCCCAAAAGTGGTATTGCTGGGACATGAGGAAGGGTATTTCCTAATTTTCTGAGAAATTACCATACTGGAATCCAAAGCGGCTGTACCAGTTTGCACTCCCACCAGCAATGCAGGAGTGTTCCCTTTTCCCCACATCCTCTCCAGCATAAGTTGTCATCAGTGTTTTTGATCTTGGCCATTCTTACAGGTGTAAGATGGAATCTCAGAGTTGTTTTGATTTGCATTTCCTGATGGCTAAGGATGTTGAGCATTTCCTTAAGTGTCTTTTGGCCATTTTAGGTTCCTCTGTTGAAAATTCTCTGTTTAGGTCTCTACCCCATTTTTTTTATTGGATTATTTGTTCTTTTGATGACCAATTTCTTGCGTCCTTTGTATTTTGGAGATCAGCCTGCTGTCTGATGTGGGGTCGGTGAAGATCTTTTCCCATTCTGTAGGCTATCATTTTATCTTGTTGACTGTGTCCTTTGCTTTACAGAAGCTTCTCAATTTCTGGAGGTCCCATTTATTAATTGTTTCTCTCAGTGTCTGTATTACTGAAATTATATTTAGGAAGTGGTCTCCTGTGCCAATGTGTTCAAGTGTACTTCTCACTTTCTCTTCTATGAAGTTCAGTGTGGCTGACTTTATGTTGAGGTCTTTGATCCATTTGGACTTGAGTTTTGTGCAGGATGATAGATATGGATCTATTTTCATTCTTCTACATGTTGATATCCAGTTGTGCCAGCACCATTTTCTGAATATGCTTTCTCTTTTCCATTTTATATTTTTTGCTTGTTTGTTAAAAATCAGGTGTTCGTAGGTGTGTGGATTAATATGTGGGCCTTCAATTCAGTTCCATTGGTTCTCCTGTCTGTTTTTATGCCAATACCAGGCTGTAGCTCTGTAGTAGAGTTTGAAATCAGGGATCGTGATGCCTCCAGAAGTTCTTTTATTGTACAGGATTGTTTTGGCTATCCTGGATTTTTTGCTTTTCCATATGAAGTTGAGTATTGTTCTTTCGAGGTCTGTGAAGAATTTTGCTGGGCATTGCGTTGAATCTGTAGATTGCTTTTTGGCAAGATTGCCATTGTTACTATGTTAATTCTACCTACCCAAGCGCATGGGAGATCTTTCTACTTTCTGGTGTCTTCTTCAGTTTCTTACTTCAAAGATTTAAAGGTCTTCCATTTATTTGGTTAGAGTTACTCCAAGATATTTTATGTTATCTGTGGCTATTGTGAAGGGTGATGTTTCTCTGATTTCCGTCTATTTATCATCTGTGTACAGGAAGGCTACTGATTTTTTTCAGATTAATCTTTTATCCTGCTACATTACTGAAGGTGTTTATGAGTTGTAGAAGTTCCTTGGTAGATTTTTTGGGGGTAGCTTATATAAACTATCATATCATCAGCAAATAGTGAGAGTTTGACTTTTTTTCTGGTTTGGATTTCACTCTTAATTGGCCTTCCTGATCATGTTTTCAGGGAACATATGTGTACAGAGGATTATAAAATCTTCTGACTTCTAATAAAATTGGATCATGCTCTAGCTATGCTGGAGTCAATCAGAGGCACGCCTTCTCTCCGAATCTTGCCTCAGTGGTGGGAGCCTAACCTACGCTTTCTCTGGAAGCCTCCCCAGCTGCTGGCCAACTTTATCTTACCAGAGAGAGGGAGTTAGGCAGGACTGAGAGTTTCTGGGAAGAATCACTCATCCCAGTGTAGATCATAGGCTCACCCTTACCATTTGCCCAGGAATAAAGTCAGCCCTGGGGGATGGCCCTGTTAGCAGAATCCATGAAGTGGTGGAATCATGGGCATTATGATGAAACTCCTACTAAAGGAAGACTGTGCTACAAGGAGATGTATTGTCTGTCTTTTAAACGGCCAGGCCCTGCCCTTGTCCTACCATATTCCAAGTCATTCTGGGTAACAACCCATCATGTCAAAGTCAAAGAAAATGGCAGGCTCTCAGAGACTATAAGTTTCTGCTCTAAGGTCAATGGTGGCTAGTTGGGCACATGATTTCAATTCATTGCTGTAGTTGGCATTCCCAGATGATAATGGTTTATGGACTTGAAGGTAGGGTCATCTAGGGACAGTAAAGATAAGTATCTTTTACACTTGAAGTTCCATTGTGGGATGAAAGAGGTAGCGATTGAGGTCACAGGGATAGTTCATTCTTTAGGAAGAGGAAGAGAAATAGCTTTGAAGGTAGAAAAGAGTAATATTTAGGGAATATTATCAAATATGGAAGCACTTACCTGGTCCAGACCTGGGAGCAGGTGAGAAAGAATGAAGTCAAGAATGGGCAGAGGGAAAGGGAAAGCAGAACTATCTCTGCTTGCACACACCCAAGTGTGTCCACTATCCCTAGTGACAGCCATGCTGTCCAAAAGGCTGACCAGACATAAGATTATCCTGTAAGAATATTTTTATAGCGACCACTTCACATTTTGAGGGTGAGAAACCAGGGTTTAGTGTAGGTTCTTCAGGTAGAGTATAAAAGGGGTCCTAGACTGTGCCCCTGACAGAGTTGGTTGCTGTAGGCCTCCTACTAAGGGGTGGTCCTTAGACCACCCTGCACCGCCTGGGAGCCAGTTAGTTAAGTATCTGCCACCGAGCATCACTTGGTAGTGCTCCACCTTCAGTCTTCAGAAACCTGTTAGAAACGTTGGCTGGAGTGTTGGCTCAGAGCTCAAGAGCACTGGCTGCTTTTCCAGAGGTCCTGAGTTCGATTCCCAGCAACCATATGGTGGCTCTCAGCCATCTGTAATGAGATCTGGTGCCCATTTCTGGCCTGCAGACATACACACAGACAGAATATTGTATACATAATAAATAAATATTTAAAAAATAATTTTAGGAGAATGTTTGAGGCCCTTAAAGAAGAAATAAAAAAATTTCTCAAAGAAATGGAGGAAAATAAAACAAAAAATTGGAATAAATGAACAAATCCCTTTAAGAAAATCAAGAAAAAGCAACCAAACAGATGAAAGAAATGATTCAAGACTTGAAAACTGAAAAAGAGACAATAAAGAAAACACAAACCAAGGGAAATATAGAAACAGAAATTATCAGAAAATGATCCGAAACCACAAATGCAAGCATAAACAGAATGAAGGTGGAGGCTCGAGGGGGAAGTATAACTACACTTAGAAATAGGATGACTGTGTCCCAAGAAATCTCTGTAAGGTGACACAACTCATGGCTAACCTAGGTGATGGCCGCAGGTAAGGGCTGAATCCCAAAGTAATCTCAGTTAACTTTGGCTTTCCTAATTGTCTCAGCCACTCGTTGTTCTGAATGTCAAACCACAGCTCACCGACCTGTCATCTCAGGGTTGCAGGCCTTGAACGTGCCCTGTTTTATAATCCATGCTTCCTTCTCTGTTAAACCTAATCTTTCAAATATCTGGTGGCAGAGTGGTCTCTTCTGAAAAGCCATGCACGGTCTTGTTTGGGGCCTCCTTCCCTGTGTACTTCCATCTTCCGTTGTGAGGTTGTGACCAGTAAATGGCCTTTGCAGAACTTGGTGCCTGGCACATGGTGGTAAGTGTCCAATGGGCATCAGCGTCTCTTATCCCCCAGAAGTGGCTTGTGCTGAGTTGAGAGCTAGAGGAACACAAGCAAGAGGGAGCGGCGTAGCCCAACAAGGGTGCCAGGAAGTCAGGTGGAATGGCTGTCCAAGCTTTCCCTATCGAGAAAGGCAGTGGGAGAATGATGTGTCTTTCCTGTACTTGTACATGCTTAAGGTGTAAAGCATGTTGTCTTGATATGTATAACACAGGATGGTTTGGAATGACTGTGCTCTGGTCAGTCATCCAAAATAGGAGACAGATGGCCATTTAAGCAGCGCATCCCAAGTCATTCTGCTGTTAGGAAAGCTTTGTGTTTGCCGTGACTGGTTACACAAAGCTTGTTAGCGCTAGTCGGGGATGCTGCCTGACTTCTTGCAGTGTGGAAGCCCTTGTGGTGAACGCACTGCACCGTGAGCCCAATTACGTATGTTTCAGAGACTCTGGAGCCTAATTTGACCGTTTTTAATAGTTATTTTATGGCTTCGAGTATTTGCTCCTATCCTGTTAATTCCATCTGCAATTTTGTTCAAATCAATTTCTTAAATAGGCATGTAATAGCTTATTATGTTATTCTTCCTATGGGAAAATATGATCAAGTTTATTAATTTAGTCTTTTTAAAGTTCACCTAATATCTGTTACCTGGAAAGAAAGGGGATGCATGCTTTTAAGGGTGCAGTCCTGAACCAGGAATTACTTTTGTCCTTTAGGAATCTGGCAGCCTAGGAGGGGAGATGTCCCTGGTAAAGATGACGATAAACCTAAGAGCATAGTGTGTGCTCTGTGACATGCACGGTACGGTGAGTGTTGAATGGTTGAGTGTGGCTTTGACAGGAAGGGCAAAAAGCACACTAGGGGGGACAGAACGGTTTGTAAGAATAAACTATTTTCATGCACACACTGAGAAGGATGGGTAGCATCCCCAGGTGGTCCCATATTCCCAGGAAAATTCCAGTCCCCACAAGAAGAAAGAACTAACCATGCTGATGTTTAAGTACACATGGATTGCCCTTTGAGCACCCCCAAAGCCCCATGAGGTGAGAAGTTCCTTATGCTCATTTTGTAGGTAAATAAAGCGAGGTTCTGCTCAATGTCACCCAGCTGGTTATGGTGGGCCTGGCATTGGCGACTGGTCTACCTCCAAGCTCGTGTGTTTCCAGCTCTTCAGAAGGCTTGACATGCATACACTCCACAGATGTGTGTCAGGTATCTGGAACATCTCAGGATCTGGGGGACTCTGACGTGTGACATAGTTTCTACGGCAGTACAGCAAGCCGTGCCCTGTCCCCTGCTCAGTGCACAGGCACACGGCAGCACAGAGGGCACCTGTAGTCTTCTGGGGCATGGGGCTTTGCTGTTACTTACAAATTGAGGGAGTTAATGTGCCCTATTGATCTCAACAAATGGCTTCATTGATTATCTTGAGTAATTAGAAATGACACAGCTAAAAGAATTCATGGATGGAAAAATGGAGGGGTTTAGATGCTAATGCCAGATATCTATAGCTAAAATCTTTTATTAAAATATCAGGTTTATTAGATGTAGACCCAAGCGCCCCAGAGGAAACGATATCTAAGCCACTGTCATGTACTGTGATATATGTGAGAGAGAGAGAGAGAGAGAGAGAGAGAGAGAGAGAGAGAGAGAGAGATGCAGTTTTGTGATCTATTGGCCTGTTTAAATAATTTAAAATATGGAGGAACTCAAGACCAGTGTAGCACCCCATCGCCCGTGGGGCACCTCTGTCTATAGTGTGTGGTCAGCCCCCTAAAGTAGTGTTCATGCTGATAGCCTTCATTTTCTTTCTTTTTCTGTTTGTAGAAAATAGTGACAATTTTGTGTCATTTTTCTTTTCTTTTTTGGAGGGTGTTTCGAGACAGGGTTTCTCTGTAGCTTTTGGTACCCGTCCCGGAACTAGCTCTTGTAGACCAGGCTGGCCTTGAACTCACAGAGATCTGCCTGCCTCCTCTCGAGTGCTGGGATTAAAGGTGTGTGCCACCACCACCCGGCTCATTTTTCATTTTTTTAATGTCCAATATCTTGGTCATATTAATTTATCTTTGGCTTTTAAGAGAATAGCATTTCATCGTGCCCATGGGGGTATGGATTCCAGAGAGCCAACAGCTGCTGTAGGGGAGGCTGTTCTGTGGGCCTTGGGCTCGGCTTCAGGGGCAGCGCTCTGTAGTAAGCGAGCCTGTGCGAGGAAGAGAAACATCTTGTGACTGAGCTCCAATACTACTAAAGCCTCAAGAAGCCGTGGATTGATTCTTAATACTTTCGTTGCTATTCCACTCCCCCTGCTTGTTCTGTGAACTTGTGAAGATCCACCCACAGTTGAAGTCAGGCTTGACAAGTCGTGAGAAATTGTGAGGATTGCAGTTCTTCAGAGCCCGAGTGCAAAGCCCTTCTACAATGTTTCTTAAAATGCTGAGTTTCGCTTAAGCATCCCAACAAGGAAAAAATAACTCCGAGAGACCAGAAGCTCACTGGAAACAAAAGGAACCTCTCCCATGAATACACCAAAGGATGCCTGAAAACGACTTTAAAAACATCCAGAGTTGGATAGAATATTAATGCATATACCATTATTCCTTGAATGAAAACAAGTGGTTACATTATACAGTTATCCTTTGTGCTAAATTAATCACATAAAGAGTGTGTTTATAAATGGAGGGCTGGAGAGATGGCCCGGGGTTATGAGCCTGTACTGCTCTCGCAGAGGACCTGAGTTTGGTTTCCAACACCCATGCCTGTGTGCTACCTCTGCCTATAACTCCAGCTCCAGGGAGATCCTAATCCTCTTCTGGCCTCTGTGAACACTAGCACACACACACACACACACGCTCACACTTAAAACTAAAATGAATCTTGTACAAATGTCAGGTTTAAAAATATGTAAATGAAATGAATCCCATGAGGTGACTCCAGGGATTGGCACTGTCATCTGCGTCGTTCACTTGCGGAGCTAGGTAGATTTTGTAAAGTTATCTAAATGTTGTCTCTAGGATACGACATCTCATCTTAATGCTGTCTCCAGGGTATGACATCTCTCTGTGCCTTTCTCCTACAGTAGTCTCTTTTCTTGTCCCTTAACACAGGCTGTGAGTCTTTACTAACGCCACTGAGCTGCCGACACCTCAGCCCATGTCGGGGGACACAAGCTACATTCACTTTAGGTCTTAGACCTCAGGCCTTCACCCCCAACCTTCCCAGGAATGCCATACCCAAAGCGACTTTTCCCCTCTGCCGTCTGACATTTTATCTGAGTCGTTGCCTATGAACTTACCACAGCCTATGGTTATCATGTTTGCCCCTTCCTGAAGGAAGGACGGATAGGATGCTTGTCTGTCAGATGAGTATAGGCCTTCCCTGAACATTCTCCTGCTTTCCCGTATCCTTCCATTCACCCACACAGCAGGACCAGTGACACACTGGGTGTCTTCTGTGCACAAGTCACTGTAAGGGACATTGCTCACTCACAGGAACCTTCGTGAAACTGTCAGGTGGTTAGTGCTTAGTCCTCAGACACCTCATTTTACCTGAAAGTAAATATTGGTGGAGGGGCTGGACAGATGGCTTAGTTGTTAAAAGTGCTTCCTGATCTTCCAGAGGACCCAAGTTCAGTTCCCTGCACCCATCTTGGGTTGTTCACAGTTCCAGAGATCTGACTCCCTCTTCTGGTTTCTACAGGCACCTGCGTACATGTGGCATACCTCACACACTCACACACGCAAAATAAAAATATATATTAGATATAGGAGAGATATAAGTATATAATAATAAAATGTTAAAGAATCCTCCTTGGACATGTTATGTACATCCCCCTTAAACAAGAAGCCCTGTCTTAATATGGCATAGTCCTCCTTGTACTTTTTTCCTATCTCCATAGAGATTCCACTTCCTCTGCTATAACTCTAATTGGTTGCTCCAATGACAGCCTTTTTCTAGTCATTGACCTATGTCTGTATGTGGATATCTGTCTAGGGGGTGGTTCTTACCTCCACCAGCTCAGACTTCCTGGCATAGCTATTCAACTATGACCCTTTTTATCCAGGAACCACTACAAGGGTAGTGTAATAGAACAAGAAGACTCTTAGGAAATTGTATTCATAGAGTTAAATGTTATCATCTTGTTATCCGGTCACATAAGTATATTTCTTTCATAAGGCTACCCTTGTAAGATGAGATTTATGCCAACATACTAGTACTCAGATGCCCTTAGACAAGGATTTGTGGGAGATTCTTGTCATCTATGGTGGGGTTTTCAGACTACAGCGATTTCTTCCACATAAGCAGCCCTTTTCCGGATCTGTGTCTGTGCTTATTATTTCTGTAGGATCATATTAATGCCCTTCAAATGGCTTATTAAACCGTCTTTTGTTGCTGGAGCAAAATGCCTGGGTCTGGGTATTCTCTAGAGAAAGGGCATTTATTTGGCTCCATCTTGGTGGCTGAATGTTCAAGTTTCAGTAACCCCTGTTGTGATAACTATTCTTGGATGCCAACTTGACTATATCTGGAATAAGCTATAATCTAGAAATAGAGGGTACACTTGTGATCCGGACCTCCAGACAGGAAGACAACATGCCTTCAATCTGGATCTTGAGGCCGGATGACTCACATCTTTAATCCAGATCTTGAGGATGCACCTTAATCTGGGCCACACCTTCTGCTGGAAGCCTGTTTAAGGACAGTGGAAGAAGGAGGTTTTCTTCTTTACCTGTTTGCCCTCTCCTTGCTAGCACATCCATTCCTTCGCTGGCATTGGAGCCTACTTCTTTAGGATTCCAGCATATACAGAAGACCAGCTGAGACATGCAGCTTCATGGAACTGAGCAGCTACTGGATTCATGGACTTTCCATTCATAGCTGGCCGTTGTTGGGCTCAGGCTGCATTCACAATAAATTACACACACACACACACACACACACACAGAGAGAGAGAGAGAGAGAGAGAGAGAGAGAGAGAGAGAGAGAGAGAGTTATTCCATAAGTTCTATGACTCTAGAGAACTCTGATGAATAGTTTTTGGTACCAGGAGTAGGGCATTGCTACAATAGGTCAGATGATGCTTTAGTTTGGAAGAATGTGGACTTTGGGAGTTTGATTAGAAAAGCAATTGAATGCTTTAAGTGGGGTTTAATTAGACATTCTAGTAGGAGCATGGAAGACAGCGGTGCTCAGGGTGATTTGAACTGTGTTGGCTTGACACAAGAGGTTTCAGAGGAGAAGAGTGTTAGCATGTTGCCTAGAGATCATTCTTGTAACATTTTGGTGAAGAATGTGGCTGCTTTTTACCCTTGTCCTAAGAGTCTGCCTGAGGCTAAAGTGAATAAATTTATATTAATTCCATTGGCAGAGGAAATCCTTAAACAGCCTCGTATAGACTCTGTCATGTGATTGTGATTAGTGTTCATTCTAATGAAGATTTATAATACAAAGGAGCAAACTGAACAAGGAAAAACAGAAAATTTACTGACTAAGGAGAAAAGGGACACCAAGAAATGAAACTAAGTCTCAAGTTCAAGGAGATAAAGAGATTAAGAAATGAAATAAAGGGAATGGTGACCTCAGGGCAAGATCCCACCCAACTGAGCTTCCAACTTGTGAAGAGGAATTAAAGAAAAGCTTAGAGTCGAGTGTGGTGGTACATGCCTTTAATCCTAGTACTCAGAAGGCAGAGGCTGGTGGATCTCCTGGTCTACAGATAGCGTTTCAGGACAGTCAAGTGTAAGCAGCGAAGGAAACCATCCAAAGCAGAAAGCTGGTGAAGATGTAATTGAACGAGGGGGCCATGTCTCAGCCCCAGCAAGCAGCAGAACTTGGCAGCGTCAGCCACATGGTTCTGGCTTTAGAGTCAAGGATAGAAGAAGTGGGTTATAGAATGAATAGAATATTCCTTCATGACCAAGGAAAGCTGCTGAGGAAGGAAGGCATGTGGTAGGGGTGTCCCTGAATGGAGGCCTAGTAGAGAGGCCATTGTGTGAAGCTGTGAAGTTGAAGCCTGGGTTGCCTTGGAGACTCCTAGATGCTGGAGATGCCAGAACTGTGGGATACCTGCTGAGGAGAGCTGCTAACAGGGAGTGGAACCAGCCTAAGAGAAAGACATGTGTTGCAGTCAATAAAGCTGAAAAGAGTTGGAGATCAGAAGAGCATTTTGACATCAGACATGGAGATACAGGGTGGGGTTTGCCCAGCTGGTTTTCTGTGTTGCTTTGGCCCAGTATTTCCTCCCTAATCTTCCCTTTCTTCTATTTTGAAATGTAATGTATATCCTCAGTCGTTATATGTTGGAAGTATGTAATCTGTTTTTGATTTTGATTTTATAGGGGATTGCAGTTAAGAGATTGCATGAACCTCAGAAGAGACTTTGAAACATTGCTAAAACAATGAAAGATGGGACTTTTGAAGTTGGACTGGGAGTATTTCTGCATTATGTTATAGCTACAAGCCTACGGGGGTCAGGGAGTGGAATGTGGTAATTTGAATAGATTTGAAATCTCACGTGTTTGAATGCTTGGCCCATAGGGAATGGTAGTATTAAGAGGCATGGCCTTGTTGGAACAGGTGTGGCCTTGCTGGAGGAAGTGTGTCACTGTGAATGTGAACTTTGAGATCTCATATATGCTCAAACAATACCCAGTAAGACAGTTCAACTTTCTGTTGCCTGTGGATCAAGATGCAGAACTCTCTGCTCCTTCTCCAGCACCATGTCTTCCTGCACACTGCCTCACTTCTCACCATGACGATAATGGACTAAACCTCTGAAACTGAATGCCAGACACAAATATTTTCCTTTAGAAGAGTTGCCGTGGTCATGGTGTCTCTTCACAGCCATAGAAACCCTCACCGAGACACCTGTGTTAGTTGCTTTTTCATTGTTGTGACATAATTACCCCCAAAAGCAATTTGAGGAAAGAAGGGTTCATTCTGGCTCTTGATAATTGGATGCAATCCATGTTGGCAGGGAAGGCATAGCCATGATCGGAGCTGATTATACTGCATAAGTAGCCAGGAAGCAGAGATTTGGCTTATACAGGACGGGGCTGTAAGCTAAGGTCCATCCTTCTGTGACCCATTGCATTTCCTCTTTCTGGACTCTGCCTCCAAAAGAGTTAAGAACTTTCTCAACCAGAGCAGCTACAGCCCATGCCTGAGCACATGAGGCTATAGGGAACATTAACGTCCCAATCATAAAAGACCAAATCAGCTTCACCTCAGGCCAGGGTTGCCTTGACCGCATCACATCATGACAGATAGCATCGTGGAGCAGGAGCTTTGATCAGAGAGAGCAGAGTCTAGGAAGGAGCCAGGCTCACTCTTTATATAACACTATCTTAACTACTGCCTTACTCCTTGAGGTAGTTTGAATGTAATTGGCTCCCATAAACTCATTGGGAATAACACTATTAGGAGTTGTGGCCCTATTGAAGTAGGTGTGACCATGTTGGAGGAAGTGTGTCACTGTGGGAGTGGGCTTTGAGGTCTCCTATGTTCAAGCTATGCCAAGTTCAGATCATTTCCTGTTGCTTGTGGGACAAGATGTAGGACTCTCAGCTCCTTCTCCAGCACCATGTCTGCCTGCATGCCGCCATGTTGTACCGTGATAACGGACTAAGCCTCTGAAAATGTAAAGCCACCCCAATTAAGTGTTTCTCCTTCATAAGAGTTGCCATTGCCGTGATCTCTTCAGAGTAATAGAAACCTTAACTAAGACACTTCATATCAGCAGTGATCCCTCCCGAAGATGAGTGGCCCAATTACTACCCACTAAAAGTAGCATACCCCTAACATTGGCATACTGGGGATTCCACGTTCAACGTGTGAATCTTTGGAAGGCAAACCAAACTCAAGCCATATCAGAAGCATCTTCTGATGGTGGTCTCAACTTTGAAAGCTTTTACATGTTTTCTTGTTGGGAATTTTTCTAGATTTGTTCCTGTGTCTGTGTAAACTAATATTCTCTGTTTTGCACCTAAAATTTCGACATGCTTTCAATTAGTTATGCTTCTGAAAGATGTGTTTATTTTAATCTAGTTTTTATTATGTCTAATAGTTTACCTGCTCTTTCTCTTTATTCTCTTTTATCCCTTTGACAGGAAATGGAAAATCAGAGATGCTGAGTCTGATCAAGACATTGCTAGTCCCCCATGCCATGCCTCCTCCACCTCTTTGAGCTTTCGTGGTTAGACAGTGCAGACTTCCCAGTGAACGAGCCTCCCACACAGCAGAGGTTTACCCCATGACACTACAACTTTTACAGAATTACTATTTTAATTACTTTGGAAAGACACTTCCAGGTCCTTGGTTTCTTAACTAGACTATAGACCCTCACCTATCCTGATGAGGTCCAGGCAGCCTGGTGAACTATCTCCCCTACCTGAGGTTGGAAAGAAATGATGTGGGGGCCACTGAACTCACAGGAGCCATTTTCTTGGGTGCGGGTGCTCTGATGGGGCTGTCATTGCTTAAAACACTCTCAGTGGCTTTTGAGAACTTGGACTTTCTTTTCTCCTTCTAAGCACAGTTGGTTTAGACTCATATTTGCCTCTGTCTATTCCAAAACCAAAAATCCAGTGCGCCTGGTTCTCTTGGGCCTTTGTCTTGCATTTCCACACTGTGGTTAGGTTGTGTTAGGTAGGAACTTGGCCTTTGGCTAAAGGCAGGGGGCATCTGCCTTTACCAAAACATCCTAATCCTTAATGGTGACCTGGCTCGGGACTGTCTATTACAGCTTCTAAATGGCTGTGCTCCTACAATATGGGTATCATGGAGCCAAGTATCTGAAGAGTTCTACCAGCCCTCATAGCAAGTCCGCATCATTTTTTTTAAAAGAGATATGCATTTTTTAAATTTTTGAGTAGTTTTACATATTTCAATGTCAACACCGGAAATACCATATAATATCATTTTTATCACTTTCATTTTTATATTTTATGACAAATACTTGCTTAAGTTGGTATCTCACGAATATGGTTCAAGGCAGGGGAGATGACTGGCTGGGTGGTACCTGTCCCCAAGACTGATGCTCTGACTTCCACAAGTTGTCCTCTGACCTCCACGTGCATCCATCCCCCTCTCCAAATACAGTCTAATTAAAAGTTACCGCCCCGAGTTCAATGAAGCAAAGTGCTAAGCTCCATGTCACCCCTTATTCTCGGATCTAGGTTAGCAGGAACTTCTACAATGAAAAGAACCCACCCCACCTTGTGGGGTCATTTTAACCGCTTTCTTCATCTGTTTTGTTCCATCCATAATTGTATTTTCATGTCACGTTTTACTAACTTGCGGTAACCATGTGGCAGTGCAAGAAACATGCATATAATAAAAGTAAGAAGGGGGGTCTAGATGCAGTGAGGGTACCACTTGAAAACAAGCTTGAGGGACTCCAAATGTCCAGTCCTTAGATGATTGCTTCTCTATGGGAAATAGGGTAACTGTCTCCTTCCATAAAAAGCCTGAGCGAGAGTGGCTGCTCTGAGTCACTCTTCTGAGTCAGTTGTTTGTATTTTTTGCCACATCTTGCCTTGGGATGCTCTGCCACGTGCCGTTCCTTTAATCCTACTGGGGTCTGTAATGTTCCAGCAGTTGCCAGTCACTCCATCCTCTGTGTAGCGTTGTTACGGGCACTGGGAAGAGCTGCCCTTGGAGCTAGGTCTGCACTGGATCAGGGGTGTGTACCAAGCATTTCCCAGGTGTTGCTTTATCCTTAGAAATATGCAAACCCAGAACCAAAGAGGTCCTATAACCCCACGGTTACCTGGCAGGTTGGTGACAAAGGTAGGATTTGCATACAGGTCTTTTCTCTAGGGTTGATATTGGCCATTTGCTCTGTACCACCTCCATCCCCCTCTGAGCCAGTAGGGGAATTTCTGTGAGCAGAAAGGGACAGTCTTAGTGTTGTGGGACACAGAGGAGAGGGCACACAGAGCCTGGTGTTGTCTTGGCCTTCACTCTGCTCCAGCAGCACGGCCAGGGCAATGTGTGCGGTACCTTCTTCCTCCTTCTGATTATAGATGACAGCGTCTCCCGTCTGGACCAGCTGTGTCCTGATGTCCCCTAGCGCTGGTTATGCGCCAAGGAAATGCAAGGAAAGGCGTCACCTTGTGCTTGAGGCCTGTGCATTCTGTGACTCTTGTGACACCTCAGCCTTATACTGACCAGACTTCTGGAAGGGACGGCTGATCATGCAGGATATCACTCCCGTTTCCTCTTCTTTGACACCTGTAGGTGGCTTTGTTGTGGTTACCAAGGTTCCAGTTGGTGGTCAAGAGCCAGCCTTTTGGATGTTTTAAATGCCTAATTCCCTGCAGACCAGTGCTCATTAAATGTAATCAACTTCTTTGGAAATCCACACTGAGTGAAAGCCTCAATGTTTTAGTAGAATGCTGAACAGGGATAGCATTGTATTTCCAAAAATGTCATGGCAATACCAAGTTGCTGGAAGTTTCTAAGTGCTCTATCTTAATTTCTGTCTGAATTTCGCTATCGGTTAACAGTTCCCAGACCAGGGCATTCCCTCCTGAGTTTACTTTGAGATGCTGGCCCAGAGCAACCCTGATGGAGAAAGGTGGCTCATATTGCCTTTGTCCACCTGAGGTGGAACAAGAGTGGTGTTTATTGCTGTGGACTAGGTGTTTGGGGTGCTTGGGCATGCCCCAGGCACAGTGCCCATGGAGACACCAGCTTCCTGTGGGCTCATAATTCCTCTGTTATTGAGACATGACCTCCACTTCAGCCCCCAGGTTCATTCCGTTTACACTTGGGTCTGGGCCCCAATCTGCATGGCATGCCCATGACTCTGAGAAGGTCTTGCCAGCATCCTTGGTCCAAGCCTAGGCTCTGCTCTCTGGGTGCCTGGTTGTTGGTCAGGAGTTAATGCAATGCATTTGTTGCTAATTGCGGCCATAACAAATGGCCACTAAGGAGATGGCTTAAAACAGCAGATATTCATCTTCTTGCTGCGCTGGAGACCAGAAGGTGTTGCTACTGCTAGTTCCCTTGTGCCTCTTCCAGATTCTGGTTGCTACCTGTATCCTTCATCTTGGGACCACATCACTCCAGTCACCATTTCTATTGTTGCCTTGCCTTGTCCTCTTCTATTGCCGAATTCCTGCTGCCAAGTCCCTGTTGCCTACAAGGCAAAACCCCATGAGTTCCGGGGTTAGCACCCGAGTCTCTGGAAGATACAGTTCAGTCTACCACAGAATCTTTGGGGCTGCATGCCAGTGTCACCTGACCCACTGTGAACTTTATTTCTGCTGTCTACCAGCAGACCTCCCTTACCCATCCCGAACTAGGCTACCTGAGGGGTGGAATCCTCGTGGGTGTTCTAAGGTTGTCAGAATCTGGGGCGAGACTTAGTCATCTACTAAGGATTTTATAGATCTCCCCATTTAACACCCATAGCAGCCAGGTACTGTGTCTTCCAACCAGAAGAAGGAAACTAAGCCCGAAGCAGGCCACATAATGACCCATGCCAAGTGGACACGGCAACTGTGAGCAATTCTGGGAGCTTTGACTGTAAAGTCAGAGCTCTTGTCCACTGTACCAGCCTTGGGGGCAGAGGTGGGCCTTGTGACCTGGCCCACAGCAACCACAGCATGTCTCCCTCCCCAGGGACTAGCTCAGGACAAAGTTTCTGCTCCTGCATGGGCCTCTGGTCCAGCTTCACCCTCTTCAAGCAGCCTCCAGGGTGCCCCTTCCCAAGCCCAGTCAGCCAGGATGGCCCTCTCAGCTTTCCCCAGCAGGAGCGGGGGAGCTCAGAAGGCTGAGTCAGGAGACAAGGCTGCAGGTCAGACCATAGAGGGCTCTGGAGAGTGTTCACACCCTTGCTTTGAAGAGGCCCTCCCTTCTTTAAGGCTCCTCCAGGTGCCTTCAGGAAGGCAGAGACATTAGCAGCTGTGAGTTTTGAGAAAGTCTGTGAGCTGGGACTCATCTTCTCTGACAGTTAAGTCCTGCTGGAGCAATGTCCAGAAGACTCAGGGATGCTGAAAACTCCATCTAGAACTCTCAGCCTGGTGCTGCCCTAGGAAGGACCCAGACATGGCTGCCAGAGCTGAGCTGAGCTCGCTTGGAGGTTCCCCGAGTAGACCTTTCTCAATCTCCAAACAGAATGCTAAAATGCTGAGGAAAATGTTATTAAGAGACTTAGGACTTAAACCCTGCACAGACCCAAGGGAATACCCCCCAAGGAATCCTGTACCAACCAGGAAGTTCTTGGCCTAGCCTGTTGGACCAGGAAAGTTCTCCTGGGTAAACCCTATCTGGTACAGCATCCCCACCACACAGGTCATTTGTCACAACCGGACACACACCGGAACATCATTGGCATCTAAAATCCATAGTCTATATAAAGGCTTATTCCTGCTGTTGTATTTTTATACACTTTGTAAATGTATTGATCACTATAATAATACACAAATTGTTGTACCATCTTAAAGATATTACCTGTCTTCTACCTGTTCATCCCCTCCATCAGAGTCAACGGAAACCACCGCCTTCCCTTTCCCAGACTGCCATGTTGTTGTCCTCAATACAGTAGGCTTCACATTGGTTTCTGTCACTCAGTAAGACCCATTTGAGGCTCCTCTATGTCTCTGTGATTTATAACTCTCTTTAATGGCGAGAAATAATAGTCCATTGGGTGGCTAGCTCACAGTGAGCCTCCACTGCTGAATGGCACCCTGGGCATCCTGTTTTCCTAGTTGTGAATAAAGGTCTAAGAACCCACGTGCAGGTTTTCGTGTGGATATAAGGTTTTAGCTTATTTGGGTAAATATAGAGAAGTTCAGTTCTTGCCTCGTGGAGTATGTTTAGTTTTGTGAGAAACTACCCAACCGTCTTCCAAACTGGCTGTGCGCTGTTGCTCTCCTGTAAGCAGGGAGCGAGAGTCTCCCCGGCTCCATAGCCTTCCCAGTGTGCGATGCTGTTAGAGTCTGAACTTCCTGAACTTCTGACTTGAGTAGGTATGTACCGGCGGCTCACTCTTGTTTTAATGTGTATTCTACTGATGACATGATTTTGAGCATAATTTTGTAAGTTTAATTGCTGTCTGTTTGGTTTGAATGTGAAATGTCACCCAAAGGCTCCTGTATTGGGGGGCTTATTTGAGAAGTCATGAGAGTTATGACCTAATCAGTGGCTTCCTCACTCTGTGTGGTGGTGGAAAGTAGGGGGTGGAGTCTAGCTGAAGGAAGTAGGTCACTGGGGCAGGCTCTGGAAAGATGTTTCACCCCTTTGCTATCTTCCCCTCTGCTTCTTGGCTGCCATGAGGTAAGCAGTCTCTGTCACATGCTCCTCTGGCCACAATACTCTTCCTCACCCTGGTTCCACAGGAATGGACCTGCTACTCTGAAACTATGCGCCCAAACTAATATTCCTTTAGATATTTTTTTCCTCTCAGGTATTTGTCCGAACAGTGGAAAGTTTTGGGAGGGGAGGAGGGGCGGTCGGAGTGTGAGGTGGCAGTTCACAGTGTGCTGAATCCCAGGAAGCAGAGACAATTGCACACTGGTGCTAATCTGACTTGCCCTTCTTCCCTTTGTATTCAGTCTGGATTGAATAGTTCTAATTATCTAACTCATAGTCTTTTTTGTCTGTTAACTATGTCGTTAGTAGCCATCCAGGGACGATCTCTCACACTGTATCTTTCAGTTCTAGGATTTCCACATTTTTTTTTTTTTGCATTTGCTATTTCGAGTTGAGATTTCTTTTTCATTTATTATGTGTATATTTTTCTTTATTCAATTGAGCACAAGGATAATAGCACTGAAGTCTTTGTCTAGTAATTCTAGCAGCTAGGTCATTTTAGGGGTTTCATTTTTTTTCTTAGGCAAGCGGTCAGAATTGCATATTGGAAACTGTGAATTACAATATGTTGTGCAGATTCATTTTTGATTGTTTTTACTTGAGAAAGGGATTAACTGGATTAGACTCAAACTTTGAGTTGACTCCTGTCAACTGAGGAGGGCGACAGCTCAAATCTCCACTAAAACCAGAACTCCCCAGAGCCTGCCTATCCATTCATGATCCCAGGGCCCTGCAAGGTTTGGGATGGTGTTTCTACACACGATTTAGCTTTCTCCTTCCCCTTGCTCAGACTCTTCCCCACACCCTCCCAGAACTCTGGGCATTCCAGGCTCTATCTCTGGTTCCTTAGTAATATAGACATGAATTCATTGTGGAGTCAGATTTCCCATGCCACACCCTGATTGCTGTTTCATGACAAAATTGAAAAAGTGTAGGGGGCATTGAATTGGGGAGAAGTTCAGTGGTAGAGAGCTTGCCTACCACGGGCAGGGCACTGCAAATGAAGGCAAGCATCTGAACAAAAAATATCCCGAAGGCTCAACAGACACCCCCAACTTCATGCATTCATTCACCCTCCATAGCTTCGGGTTGTCAGTCTGGGTCATTTCCTGGAGTTTCTCATGTTGCTGGTGAAAGAACAGGCAGCTTACAGATTTTCTGTTTCTTACTGGAAGAGACTAAATATATGAGTAATGTGTTTGCATGTAATGTTGTTATCTTACTGTTCACTTTGTATTTCCCTGCTTGCTCTGGGCTCAGTATTTGTTTTTGTTCTGGTTTCTATAAGTTTAAGTATTTTATTTTCTCTCTGATAGCTTCTTAGTTATAAGCACTATATATTCTTTTTGTATGTAATAGAAATGACAAAATCACCCTTAACTTACTAACCCATGATAAATAAGCCCCTATATTCTCCTTCCAGTCATGGGAATATAGGACACTCAAACCCCAATTCTTTCCCTCCTGGGTTTGTGCTCTTGCTGGCAGGTATTTTAATTCTTTTTTTTTTTAATTGAATTGAATTTAATGTCTTCTTAAATTCCAGGCATTATTGACATTGTTTCCTACCCAATAATCAATATTTACTCCGCATTTACCCGTTCTGGGGTTAGTTATGATTTTTTTCCACCCATGACAGGGCAGAAGTGACAAATTCTCCCCAGTTTCAGTTTTTTTCTGAATTTTTAATTCTTTTATTACTTTGGAGCTTTATTCTTTTAAAGTATAGAGTTTCAGGTTGGCATGTTTTTTTTTTTTTATCTAGCATGCTGAAAATGTCATTTCATTCTGTTCTGGTTCCCATTGTTTCTGCTAAGAAGCTAGCTGTCCATCTTATTTTGTTGCTGCTGGAAACCAATTTGGTTTCTCCCTTGACTTTATTATTATTAATTTAAGACAGGGCCTTGCTGTGTAGCCCAGATTGGCCTTGCTTGTAATCCTCCTGCCTCAGCCTCTGAGGTACTAGATTGTAGCACATGCCACCATGCCCGTCTTTTAAAATTCACAGGACAGTTTTTTACTTGTACTATAATTTCAAGAAGCCTCCCATGGTGCAGTTAGGGATGATTTTTGTTTGGTTGTTCGTTGTATTCATTCTTCTTAGGGGTCAGAGTATTCCTGACTTTGTGCCTTGATTTATTTCTTCAATATCAAAACATTATTGGCCATTCTTGCTAAATATTAAATGTGCTTCATTGTCTCTTTCAAATCCCTCTGAGAGTCAAACTACTTGTGTGTGACACCCTTTTCTGTGCCGGTCTTAGTTAGGGTTTCTCTATTGCTGTGAGAAAACACTGGGACCTCTTCAATTTGGGGAGAAAGAGGTTGATTTAATCTCACAGATCACAGTCCATTATTCAGGGAAGTCAAGACAGAAGCTCAAGGGAGGGACCTGGAAGCAGCGGCCATGGAGGATCACTGCTTACTCTCTCATGGTTTGCTTAGCCTGCTTTCTTTCTTTTCCTTCCTTCCTTCCTTTCTTCCTTCCTTCCTTCCTTCCTGTTTTATTTCTCTCTTTCTTTCTTAGAGAAATTCAACATTTATTTTTTTATCCCTTGAGAATAATTTCAATATGTCAATTAGAGAATATTTATAACTTTATATACATAAAAATCCATTGTAATTAATCATTTTGAATTTAATATTACTTAAAAATATTTACATACTAACCACAGTTTATCCTCCCTCCTCTCCTCCTGCTCCCTCTTCCCATCCACTCCTCCTCCATTTCCACTTAGATGGGGTAAGGCCTTTCATGGGAATCAACAGAGCATGGCACATGAAGCTGAGGCAGTACCAAGTTCCTCCCCACCATATCAAGGCTGAGTAAGGAATCCCTCCATAGGGAATGGGCTTCAAGAAGTCAGTTCATGCACTAGGGATAAATACTGGTTCCATAGCTAGAGGCCCCACAAACTGCCCAAGCCACACAACTCTCACCCACATTCAGAGGTCCTAGTTGGATCCTATGCAGGTGTCCCAGCTGTCAGTCTGGAGTCAGTGAGCCCCCACTAGCTCGGTTCAGCTGTTTCTGTGGGTTTCCCATTCATGATCTTGACCCTTTTGCTCATATTATTGCTCCTTCCTCTCTACGACTAGACTCCAGGAGTTCGGCCCAGAGCTTAGCTGTGGATCTCTGCATCTGTTTCCCTCAGTTACTGGATGAAGGTTCTGTGATGACAATTAAGGTAGTCACCAGTCTGCTTAGGGGAAGGGCAGTGAAGGTACCCTCTCCGCTATTGCTTAGATCCTTAGCTGGGCCAATCTTATGGAAGGGTTTTTCAGTTAAGAGTCTCCTTCCCAAATACCCCTAGATGGTCTCAGGTTGACATAAAGCTGCAACCACAGTACTCCAGATTTCCACATGTTTATCTCTCAGTCTTTTTTCCTGATGTTTCCAGTTCCCTCTTCTCACTCACTGTGTCTAATGTCCTTGTCCCTTTCATTTAGTGCCTAATTTTGACTATGATATTTTTTAAAAAATTTTATTTTCTAGATTATTTGTCTCTGCCTCTGTATGTGAGAGAGGAGGGTTTGCATGAGACTACAGTGCCCATAGAGTTGAGAAGAGTGTGTCAGATCCCCTGAAACTGAAGTTACAGATGTCTGTGGGCCTGATGTGGACACCAAGAACCACACTCTGGTCCTCTGCAAGAGCAGTTCATTTTCTTCACCACTGAGCCATCTTTCTGGGCTCAGTATTTTTGACTGTTCTGCTTTCTGTCAGTTTAAGTATTTTATTCTTCTACTCCATTAACTTCTTAGTTATATATTTCTGTATATTCTTTTTGTAAGTACTAGAAATGACACAGTCGCCCTTAACTTATTAACACAATGTACATACGTCTACTATTCCTCTAGACGTAGGTGTATGCAACATTCAAATCCCAATTTGTGCTCTTGCTGGCAGGTATTGTACATTTTAGCGATAAAATTTCTGGGTTTCTGGATTGTTTTAAGTTTCCAGGTTTTTGCAAACATTTCATATCTTTAAAAGAATTCTGTGAACATAGTAACAATAGTTTCTTCAAACTTCTTATATGGTAATCCCCGAGTCAAAGTCTGCTATGCATCTATTTAGTTTTTTCTCATGATTTTTTGGTCAAGCCCTTTCCACCTGAACTGGAGGTGCTGAGTGCGAGATATTAAACACTCAGCAAAAGATCGAACCCTTTTAGAATAAACCTGATAAACAAGAGAGAGGCATGCTTCTTCAGACAGATGTCACGTTTGCTTCTAGTCGGCAGCTCAGTGAAGGATGGGATGATAATTCAGTCAGTGAGTTTGAACCGGAAGAGGAGCTTGTCCCGTGTAAAGTCTGTTCTGTTGCGTAATGAGTTCTGTTTCCATGTTGCCTTCCCCTGGGGTCCCAATCGAACACTTCATATGTCCCCGTGTCCCCTCTCGCTGAGGAGCCACAGGCTTCAGTTTTGTCCTTTCCCATATGTGAGGTAGGCAGGAACTCTGTTCAGCTTCTTAGCTGTTGCATTCAGAATTGTCAGCATCCTTGCAGAGGAGGACATGGGCACCAAAGGCCGCATTCCACACAAGGCCTGGGCATGCGCTGTTTCTTGCTTCTGCTTTTGGAGGGAATGCATTTGGCAACTTCCTGTAGGAGAGAACCGGGGAGGGGGAAAGAACCTGTCTGCCCAGAGGCTTCAATCCCCCACCCCCTAGAGTGTGACCTCCCACATGGTCCATACCTTCTTAGGTCTTACTCAACAATTTGTAAAAGGGAAGGATGGATGAAATGATGCCCTAGGAACCTTTAATTCTCAGATTTTTGGAAGCTGTTCTTCATCACAAGGCCAGGTCTGGAAAAGCATTTTGCAATAGTAAAAGAGAGGATCTAGAATGACTCATATTTCCTGTGGTATTGGGCTAAGGTGAAGTTAGCTAATTTAGAATTAAGCCTTTCCGGCTTAGCAAGTGACTCAAATGTGCTGGGGTTGTGGATTAGAGAAAGAGCTTGTGCCGCAGTGGCCCAGCCAATTGTGATAACAAATGCTGGGCACTGTTCGGTTTCTGGTTCACTGTGGGGCTCAGGAAGGGTTTCCCAACAGCATGAGTGGGAGGCCATCACCATAATGCTTATCGGTTATCAACTCACTGCCTGCTGTGCTGAGACTCTTCTAAGTTACACAGATTCAACATCTGGCCTTTTTATAGAGCAGGTAAGGCAGAAAGGAATTACAGACTGCTCATGTCTTAGCAACACAGTAGCTTTAGTTCTCCAGGAAGCTACATTTTAACCAAGGAGCAAAGCAATCATCCACTTACCAAGGAGTCTCTCGTGTGTTAATGATGTATCGAATTAAACACCCACTTACCAAATATCTGTGCCTGTTGGTTGCAGCAGATGAACCCTGGCATCTGGTGCTGGAAAACCCCCATCACAGTTGATCATGTATTGGTTCTCTGTGGGGTTGGATGAACACGGCATCTGTCTTTTAGGGTTCTCCTGCCTTCACCAATGTGTGGTTATACTGACCAAATTGTGGTGTGATAGATATCACGGCAGATATATGAAAAGAAGAACTTGGGGGAGACCCCCTCAGTTGAAAGACAATCACATACATTTTAGGCTTTTAGCTGTTTGGGTTACAAAGGTCCCAGAAGGTATGTGGAATGTATATAGAGTTCATGGGTCAGGGTTCTTCTTCCTCTATCAGGGAATGAAACACTGGTCCCAAGCCCTTCTCAGGACCTGTGGTCTTTGGAATTTGATGAGCACAAGGTAGATCTAGCTGCTTTGATTTGCATGCTGGATTGCTAGAGAGGCTGAGTATTGTTGCATAATTTCTACAGCCTGTTTCTGTGCCGCGTTTGTGAATCACTTGTCCTTTTCTTGACCTGTCTTTAATTAGGATGCTTGCCTTTTTCATTTTTGTCTCATTAGAAATTTAAAATTTTGAATAAGAGCACCAGTTCTTTTTATATCATGCATTACTTGTGTTTTGTTCTTAGTGTATTTTATATTTATTATGCTTTTAAATGTATTTTTACTACTAAATTTTAATGATTTTGGGGGGCTTCACTTTTTAAATTTTTCTGCTTCGTTCTTATTTGGTTTGGTTTTGGAATCAGGGTCTCAAACTGGCCCGAAATTCTCAATCTTCCTCATCTCCCAATGGATGAGATTACAGAATTGAGCTACTATTTCTAAATTGTTTTTTAAAGATAGATTATTTGTTTATTTACATGTGTGTGAACCTGTGTGAGTGTATTTGCAGTGTGTTTGTGGGAGCTTGTGGGGGCCAGAGGAGGGCATCGGATTCCCCTGGAAGTGGAGCCACAGGTGGTTGTAAGCCTCCATGTGGGTTCTGGGACCCAAACCTGTGTCCTTGCAAGATCAAGTGCTCTTAATTGCCGAGCATCACACCAGCGACTTTTGGTCACTTGGATCTGAACTCAGGTCCTCACCACTGAGCAGCAAATGCTCTTAACCACTGAGCCATCTCTGATTTCAATATTACTTTTAGCAAAAGCCTGGGTCCTTAAATGATGCATTTGCCTATACTGTTTTTTTAAATATCATTGCATTTTCCATTAAATTTTAATCTATCTAAAACTAATTAGGGTATATAATGGAACTGATTTAAAATTTTTGTTTGCATAGTTACCCAATTATCCCAATGTTATTATTGGAAACATTACTGCATTTTCATTCTTTTTATGGTGACTTTGAAGTCAGAAAGTTTAAATTTTAATAAAACACAACAGTTTTTTTATTTCATGGGTTATACTTTCATAATTAATATATATATCTTCATAGAAATGGACCAATAATACAAGTGAAGCAGACAATTTATTAGCAGCATCTTTTATAAAACTAAGTATCAAAGTATGTCTGCAAACTCAGAAATATGAGCCACTGTGGCCAAACTCCTGGCAGAAGCAAGGGACTTGGGTAGGAAAAGTGGCTGGAGACCGATAACATCAGACGGCCTGAGAGCTGAGGACCCTGACCATTGTCTTCAGCACTCATCCGAACATGGCAACGGCCACCCACCCCAGGAGAGCCTATTGCTAATTTGAGAACCAGGGCTTTTACAGGAGCCAACTGTTAGACAGTGCAGACATGAGAAAGATATGCCAATAACACTGACAAGAAACTGTGATATAACATTTCAAAATGCTGTAGAAGGAATTAGGGAAATGATTAAAAGTAATAAATAAAAAGTGAATTTATACGAGAAAGGCACAGGTTAGGTAATAGATGTGAATGACTAAGAGAGGTGAAATTTTAAAAACTTTTTAAAAAATTTAAAAGAAATGAGGATCTAACTGGAAGAAATATAAGGATCAATATACATCCCATGTATGGTCATGAACTCACCAGCTGGAACAAGCCAATAAAATCAGTCATTCACCATCCCAATAGGTAATACCAATTGGAATCAGTGGGTGTCAAAAAAAAAAGGAGAGGACATGAAGTGAGGAGGGGTGTGTTGGGGTGTCTATGGGGGTAGGAGAGGGTAAATGAAGGTGGATATGATCAGAATTCATTGTTTACATGTGTAAAATTGTCAAAGAATAAATTAAAGATACTCTATTTTAAAAAGAAAGCATTGTCTGTTGAATAGAAGTTGGAAGAGAAGAAGAGGATAATTTGAAAGGGGTTTGAGAGGATAGATAGGAATATAGAAGGAGTTCCACTGTATAAGGTGTTTCCATATAAAGAGATATGGTTCTGTATGTATTTTTTCAGTAGATCCCATATATACAGCACATGTACATGTATAAGTAGATTCTGAACAGAAACAAACCACATTGTTTACCGACAAAAAAAAACTAGGGAAAGCAATATAAGTATATAGTCAAGTAAAACAATTGTACCATAAAGAAAACAAATCATTTGGGGACCAAGTAATTTATAAGGGAAAGAAAACTAGATTGACATCAGGCCATGACAGAAAGGCTCTAAGCCACAGTCCATAGAGAAACGTGTTCATGATGCTATAGAAAAGAGTGATGCGATTGTTCCGTCTCTAGCCAAACTGACATTCAAGTATAAAACCATGGACCGGCCCACTTGGATGAGCTGCCACTGCTTCTTTCTTAGTGTTTCTTTCCATGGCCACTTGACTGCAGAGCTGGCCTGGGGGAGCTCGTGGGAATGTGAGATGTTGCCTCCTGTGTTCAGACCCCTGGCTTTCTTGGACTCCCCTGCTTAGGTGGCACTTAGGTGTCACCGCGGACTCCAGTCATTTCACTTGTGGTCGTGTAGGGCAGCCACACGCCAATGCAGCAAGCGTTTGTGTGGTCCATTCTCTGCTCAGGAGATGTGTGGTCTGTTTTCCTCGGGATGCAGACCATCACAGCTCTTTCTGTTCCTAACAAGGGGATTGGTTTGTTTTGTTGGGATTCTGTTTTCAGCTAATGAGATGAAAATAAAAGGAAATACATTGGCTTGCTGAGTTGGGGGATATAATTCCTAGCGAGGCTTGATCTTGTGACTTGATGGCATCTCAGAGGGTGTGGGGGCTCTTTCCAGTTCTCCACCTGCTTTTCATCCTCACCTGGTTTCAAGCCATTAGCAGCAACCTGGCTCCATAACTTTGAGAAGCAGTAAGTATATATTCCCAAGTCATCTGACTAGTCCTAACTGATGGCCACACCCAGGGAAATTAACCGTTAGCTGTGTTTACAAGTCCACATCCTTAGAACCACAAAGAGCCCAACAGCAATTGATGTCCCTTGAGAAGATGAAGGAGGAAATGGATGATGATAAAGGAATTTTTTCATCAGTGTTGAATTTTATGAAAACGGCATCTTGGCCATTTCTGGAAATGATCATTTTTGATTCATGCTTACGGGGAATTATGTAGGTAGAATTCCTAGACACGGGAGAAAACTCTGGTACCTTTGCCCTGTTGTTTCAAAAACTAGCCTATCTTTTTTTTTCTTCCAGCACTGTGTCCTTATGTCCTCTTACTGCCCTGCTGCTCCTCAGCCCTCTGACCCTGGTGAGGACGTGGTTGTAGCTGTGCCTCTTGTATGCCAGTATTGCAGTGTCTGAACATGCATTCCTTGTCCTGTGGGTGGCCCAGAGGCGCTCAGACCTATCATGTCCAGCCCTTAAATTATATCCCCCATAAGCCTGCCTTGCCCCCTATGTTCTCTATCACTCCATGTGGCTGTTCAAGCTAGCTTTAGTGACCCTCACTTTCCCTCCTCCCTTACTACACATATCTCAGACTCTGTCCGCTCCAATCCATCCCCATTTTTCTATTCCTAACCCCCATACTGATTTCCCTTGCAAGCAGTCTGGATCTCTGCTTGTATCAATGCTTCTCATACTCAAGTGGGCACTACAATAGCCTGGAAGCCAATCAGCGCTCACCCCCAGAGTCCAGTCTGTCCGGTCCACCTGGAATGAGGCCTGCGAAGTAAATAGCATTTATAAGATCCACAGTGTTGATGCTGTGGATTCAGGGAGTGCCCTTTGAGAAGCATGCAGTAGCTTCTTTCTGATCTCTGTCCTTCTGTCCTGGTTTAGCACTCTGTCCATATCTCCATCACAACAACCAGCTAACTGCCAGCCCAACAATACTACACCTTTACTTGTCTAGAAAAGCCCAGGTTTTCTACCCCAGTGGCTACCAGAAAGCTGCCTGCAGCATTACCAGGGGATCAGAAGATAGCACTTGTGACCAAGCGGCTTGTAAGACAGTCTGATTTAAGTCAGCCATTCACACACAGGTGGTGGAGTAGGCCTGGGGTGTTCTCAGTGTCAAATCCAAGAGACGTGAGGCCATCTTCCTGGATGCTGGAGCATGATCAGAGGTTAGCGCTGGCACAGAGCCTGGTCCTTCTCTGAAGAAGGCATTTTAAAGCTGTGCGCATAGACAGGCAAATGGGAATGAGCAGGTGGGCAGAGCCTCAGAGCAGGAACAAAAGGGAGCCTAGCCCTCCCTGCTGGCCCAGACAAAGGCACACAGCCAGCCTGTTTTCCTGCCAAGAGATCTCAATGGATCCCAGCACAATTGACTGTGAACTGGAACCATTCTAAAAGAGTAATGTACTTTGGTCAAACATAAAATGGTCTTTTGGGATTCACTTACCTTTCTGCTGTACTTTGGGAGCTTTTTGAGGTTGTTCTCCATCAAGGAACTCTTCCAGATTCTGGGAGGTGTACGGTCACCGGAGTCCTTCCTCAGCACCAGCAGTGTCTGGAAACAGTTGGCTTCATTGATGGCATTCCCACACCCTAGTCTTTAAAGTGCTGTAAGGAAGCAGTAAGACAATGAGAATTGTCTCCTTGGTGTCACATGATCAAGGCCTGCTGGGGAATTGTCCTCCATCTGTGCTAGCTGAAGGGGGCACTGTGAACTGGGCTTTCCACCCTGAGGGCCTTCTCAGGAGAAGTCCTGCAGAATTGGGGAGGGCTTTGGTCATTTCCGCTAGGTTTCCACAATTGATGAGGATTTAGCTATTCACTTGGGTTGTGTGTCTTTAGGATGTGCCTGTAAATGCTTAGAAATATGATGATTTTGGCTAAGCAAGAAAAAATGCTTTTCAAAAAAGTGTGCATTTGTGCTTTGTAGATGATTCCACAGGGGTCATTTTTAAATAGGATTCATTTCAATAATTTTTCCATGGGAACCAGCACTCCACGCAAGTTCATCACCCCTGGTGTCCAGACAGACTGACTGATGGTTATAGTTCATCCTGGCATGAGTGCAGAAAGGAGCGTGGTTGGATTCTCAGTGGGGAACAAGATGTGACCCAAGTCCATTGCTGCTTCAAGGTCATCGAGCCCTTCCTGCGAGGTTATCAGGCAGCCAAGCGTGGAAGACATTTCTTTCTTGGTTCTACAAGGCAGCTCTACCTTATCAATGGTAACAGTGAGGACGGAGGCAGCATGGGTAATTGAAATCCACAGGAAATCTCAACGTTCATTTCTAGCAGATGGTTTCTCTCCCTGCGCATCAGCTTGGCTCATAAGAGCTGCTGACCGTGGATCGAGATGGACTGATTTGAATTTCATCCCTCCGGCCTCTCCCCACTTCATTTAGGGCTTGGGAGAAAGGGAAGTATCAATGGTGGCTGACAGAACAGATGAAGACCGGAAACGAATGCTTGGGTTTTTCCACAGTCTGAGTAATTGGATCTCTAGTAATCAGACATGGGCCATTCTTTGCTTGTTCTGATACACAGTGTAATGTTATAAGCTTGAAGTCGTCCAGCTGTGTCTATTAGCAATAGTGTTCTTAATAAAAGGAAGACAGTTGCTTGAGAGATGTCACGTTTTAGCCATTGCCTCTGTGATCCTCTGCTCTTGGGTCAGACCCTGACTGTGCTCGTTGGTATCTTAGGATGAGCCTGACTCATCCTAGGGACTCAGTGCGAAAAATGTTGCATGGATGTGAGCTTGGTGCCTTGATGCTGGAGACGTGTGGAGATGGGCGGTTTTCTGACTCCTCACAGTGCAGTTGGCTCTACCTTTCCTTCTCAGAAGTTAACTCTCTAAGGCCCCGTGCTGGCCTCCTTGGGCACTTGTCATATCCCGGATTATAATCTAGACTTTTAGTTTCCATTCTAATGCATCATCAACATCAAGCTGACTTCTTTTCTCATGCAGTAGACAACATGGCTGTACTGTATGAATGGCTTCTTTTTTTATTGGATGTTCATGCGGGAAATGGCTTTTCCATCAGATCATGCTGGCCAAGTTTCTGATGTTTAGCCAAGGTGACCTCATGTATGCCGTTCTATGGCCCCAGTGCTGATGAGATCATCTAGGCCAGGTAGGAGTGGGGGGGGCCCATAGCATCTTCTTCTCCCAACACTTACCAAGACTCACTGGCAACAATGATTTCATTTCTTAAGAAAGCGCAGTCTCTGTTACCACAGAGGCAGTAGGGAACAGAGAGGTGACATGACACGGTGGGCTCCATCACTTCTCCCTGTGCCCTTGATCTCATGGGTGTGCTCTTAGTGGCAAGCATCTGTCCTGAGCTGCTTGGACTACATTTCCCAAGTTCAGTATTTCTCAGCCAATCTTCTGTATCTCATTGATGTGTTGCCTTGCAGTTTTTAAGATGTGTGCATACCATCTAGAGATAATTCTGGAACAAACGAAAGCATAAGTAAATCCACCACTAAGAGCACACAGTCTTCTCACCGAGACAAGCTTAGGCTTCCATTTCAGCAATGCCCCTTTGGGTGAGTTGCCCACCCTTCCTGGAGCTTGAGTGGCTTTAGCCATGGGAAGGGGCCTATGATGGGACTGTTGGAATCATGCCATGAGAGGGGGTACATGGAATATCATCAGCCCCCTCTTGCCTTGTGGAGGCACAGAACAGTCCACATCTCTAGCAAGGTCCTGGAATCGCAGACCAAATTCCTATTATCCTATTTTTACCAAGTTTCAGAGAAACTATCCGTATTCTTAAAATAGAATCTTATTTTATTAAAAAAGCCTTGACTGGGAAACAAAATAGTATGCGTATCATATTTATATATTATCTAGTAGTTAATATTAATCCCCAAATCAGAAAGACGCTTATCGCTACAAGATGTAGCATATTTTACTTTGCAATATTTAGGCTATATAACCAGAAAGTATATAATTTATCAACTGGGAACTTGCTACTCACTGATAAATGCATCTTTAAATTTACATATTTGAAATGTCCTTGTGTGAAGACACGCCTGTCCCCTCCCTTGTCTCCCTGCAGAACCACCTGCCTCTGCTGAGAACATGTCAGCATTTATGTGATCATCACAATGTAGTCTTCGGCTTCCTTTGCTACTGTTTTAAATGTTTAGACATTTTATCTAAGTGGTACTCTCAAGTATTTACGCTTTCGAAACTACCATGTTGTTGTCATCTTTTAACTCAGTGTTTGCTTATGTGCTCTGCTCATTTGGGGTTGGTAGTCAAGGTCGATTTATTTTGATAGCTGTGCGGTACCCCTTTTTTTCCGTATTACCTACTGATAGATGTTAATGGATTGTGAATCAGGCTGTTTGTAAATGTTTTTATAGCTAATGGTGATTCTAACGATCTTGTAAATGCCTTTTGATGTTCCCTGGAAGACTCTGGCATAGAAGGCTGAGCTCTGGAATGAGCATTCTTAGTCTTCACTAGAAACCCCCGGACTGCTTTATTTAAGTGTCAGAACCAGTTTGCACATCTACCAACAATGTGTGAGCTCTGCTGTGGGGTCTGCCATCTCTCCAGGAGCTAGTTTACCATCTTAACTACTCTGTATATTGAAATGTTTGAGTGTAAAGTTATAGCACATTATATTTTAAAATCTTTGCCTGTTTACTAGCAAGATGAACATCTCTTTATACTTGTATTTCAATTCTTGTGGGATTTTTTTAAAATCCTTTGTCTGATATTTTTCTTGGTTGCCTTTTTTGACATTTTAGAAACTTTTAAATATATCTTCTAGTTACTTTTAAATATATCTTCTAATAGTTGTTGATTTTCTATATTTTATATCTCTCATGGACTATGCCCCATTTATCTTTGTTTTTGGTAAATAGAAAGTTATAATTTTAAGGTCAAATTGGTTAATCTTTTTAATGATTATATCTTTTGATGAGAACCTATTTCTGTATTTATGTCCATGTGATAAAACATACTATGAAATTAATATAACACCTGAAGCATCAGAGCCTAAAACAAGAAGAATATTGCCTATCATCTTTGGCTTTTACTCACCTTCCTCCTATATGTGTGTAAGAAATAGTGGATTATAAAGAACCTGTATTGATCTTTGTTATAATTTAGGGATATCGTTTTGCATGGACAACTCTCCAAATATCTTCCCTTGCCTAATTATAAAGAACTGGTGCTTTGGAAGAGTACGTGTGTACAGGTTTGACAGCTGGGTATAGGTGGACTTTGGGGCTCCCACACTGTTCCTATTGGGACACTAAATAGAGTCTGTGGGAGAGGCACCTCCATGACTGACATGCCTGCCCAACAGAGGACACTCGAACCCCTTAACCTTCCTGCACTCACAGAGATAAAATGTACTCTTGTTGGGGCGCTGTCCTAGGATTCTCTTTTTGAGAGCTGGAACCAGGAATTAACTCACTTAAAGAGTCTCCCTTGAAAGTTTCTTGTATAAAGAGCAGATGCAGAACGTCTAGACCAGAGACAGAAGTGGGAAGGGAGTGGAATCAAGAGCCTCCCATTGATCTCTTGGGCTCCCAAGTGTGCTAGGTTTCAGAGGTGCCACGAAGTATTGGCGAGCAGACAGCCAGATTTAAAGGCAGCAGAGTGGTATAGGCAACAGGGAGGGTGTGGTTGAGGGGACAAAAGGAAGCAGAGGGTGTGTAAGGGAGGTGAACTCAGTTATCAGAAAAGGTATTCAAGGTGCAGTAGGGTTCCCAAGTTGGAATATGGCTTCCCAAGCTAAGATGGTGTCACTACATGCTTTTCGTGACATGCTTCTCAGCCTGGAGGCAGGAGGGTGGATAAGGTTCACTCAGAACACAGAGGCAACACGAGAACTGATGGGGGTCTGAGGGCCTCTTGAGATGATGAAATGCTATCTGCCATTTAACATCAGGACCAAAAGAAGGACAGAACAAAAGGATGAGCAAGCTACTGAGTTTGAAAGGTGGGGAAGCTCTTTCATTCCTGAATCTCGGCTTCCTTTCTGGTTTGAGGACAGCTGTAAGAATCACCATGTTTCCAGGAGCAGAAGCCAGTGAGGGATGTGGCAATCAGCACCAGAGAAGGTAGCACCATGAGAGGTGAATAGGCACAGCTAGGCAGCTGTGCTTTCTCTCCCACACCCATGCTGCATCCTTAGACAGTGTCCTGGAGGCCACACCTGGTGAAGGGAGGTCAAGCAGTGTCGTCTCCTTCCTGCCTTCTTTTGTCTGGCCACTGAGATGGGTTTTCCTGCTTGCTTTTTACTCTGCCAGTAGTTCCCACTCAGAGGAATATTTTGCTTTGTGCTGGTTCTTTTCTCCCTCTCTCCCTCCCTCCCCCTCCCTCTCCCTCCCTCCCTTCCCCCTTCTCTCTCCCTCTTTCTTTCTTTCTTTCTTTCTTTCTTTCTTTCTTTCTTTCTTTCTTTCTTTCTTTCTTTCTTTCTGTGTTAAATCTGTGCTCTTGTCTGTTCAGGAAGTGGGCAAGCCACGTATTTGATTTTTCTGGTCACAAATGCCATCGTGGTAATTCAGAATCCTACATTATGGTGACGGTTGTCTCCAGAATAAAAAGGCTCCTCCTCGGAGTCTCCCCCACCCCCAGATTTCCCCTTCATACACTCAACACGGCGACTCTGAACACTGTGTCCCTCCCCCAGATGTGCCTCTGCCTTCCTGCCTGTGCGTAGGCTGTTCCACGACTACACTCCTCCTCAACCTGCTCTTTCATCTTCCTATTCTTCAAGGCTTGCCTGACTTCATGGATGCTTCTTCGGTCTCTCCCAAACCAGAATGACCTCTTCTGTCCCAACTTCAAAGTGTAAGGGAGAATATATCTCTCGGGTGGGCAGAATTCTATATGCAGTTAAACAGCAAATAAAAATAAGCAGTGTTATCCGCAGATCAATAAAGACTAAAGGAGTTCGCCACTCACCAACTCTCATGGGACGCACAGGTGTGTTCCCAGGTGCAGAGCCGAGGGACCTCTCTTTTTATGCCAGCATAACCAAGCTCTATGGTCAGGTCGAGAATGGCCATCGGTAGAATCAACAAATACTTAAAATAGGGCTCTTTATTATTTACCATAGAGAACTAGGTCATCTGAAGGGGACTGGAAGGCCCTGCTGAGAAGCATATATATATATGTAATGTGTGTGTGTATTCTCATTTACACATACATACACAAACATATGACTTGGCAAATGTTGTACAGTGTGGCTAAGCATACACTGTGCTCAGTAGGTGCTTGGGGAAGCCATGTGGTCAACATGGCCTAGAATTTTATCTCCTCACCCTCTGTCTCCATCCTTCCCTCTTTCTGAGCAATAGGATTTTATGGCCTATGGCCCTTTCCCTGGTTTGGCATCTCTGTTCCTGGCAGAGGTGCTCCGTTTCTGCAGGCAGGGCCAACTTGAACATCTATACATCTTCAATCAATCGCTCAAAGTCCACCCTCTGAAGTAGAGTCTTTGCTGTGGAACAATCCTTTTTTTTTTTTTTTTTTTTTTTTTGGTTTTTCGAGACAGGGTTTCTCTGTGGCTTTGGAGCCTGTCCTGGAACTAGCTCTGTAGACCAGGCTGGTCTCGAACTCCCAGAGATCCGCCTGCCTCTCTGGGATTAAAGGCGTGTGCCACCATCGCCCGGCTGAACAATCCTTTTCTACACTATGACTATGTATTACTTTGATTTGCTAATAAAATGCCTACTGGCCAATAGCTGGGTAGGATGAGATTGAGACCAGAGCCAGACTAGAATTCTGGAAGACGAAGAGCAGAGTCAGAGAGCTGCTGGCAAAGGCAGAGAAGCAAGATGAGACTGCCTTACTGAGAAAAGTACCAAGTCACATGACTAAACGTAGACAAAAATTATGGATGGGTAGTTTAAGTGTGAGAGTTAGTTAGTAACAAGCCTGAGCTATCAGCCAAGTGTGGCTCAGGACTAGAGGAGTTGGTAAATGGAGGCACCCAAGCAGGAGTAACAGTCCTGGGTGGGGACACATGGACAAGGACATGGAAGGAGATAAGTAAGACACATTTAGTTAGAAACCTGGGACAGGATTGGTCTCTGCTCTCCTCTTACTGAGATTCAGTCTGGCTTCTGCCAAGATGACCCAGGAAGAGGCTGAAGTGTAAATGTAGCTAGGAACCATTGTGGCTGCATGAGAAAGCTGTGGTCTCTCCTGTCTTGAGGCAGGAAGTAGTATCTACTGAAAGGAGTGTCACCTTTAAAATGGTGCTGTCCTTCAATGGGCATTGCTTGGTCTCTAGTTAAGGCCGCAGTTTAGCACAATGCCTGGGACAGAGAGGTGGGGTATGTTCACAGTCATCATATTATCTCCTGGTGGGTTGTTTTGTTTTTGGTGTTTGTTGTTTTTTCAAGACAGGGTTTTTCTGTGTAGTCTTGGCTGTCCCAGAATGCACTCTGTAGACCACGCTGGCCTCGAACTTACAGGGATCCTCCTGCCTCTGCCTCCCAAGTCCTGGGATTAAAGTTGTGCATTACCACTGACCAGCTTCCTGGTGAATTTTAAACTAGCTGCCTCCCACCACTGTGGTAGGTTAGCAAGGTTACACGCATGTGCCTGATGGGGACTTGCCAAAGTATATAGGCAATGCATCAAATAGGGACGAATTTTCTTTTGTTTGGAGACAGCTTGAGTCCTTCCTGTAGTCATCCTACCCTCAGATTCTTAGATCCCAAAGCAAGCCCATTTTATTTTATTCCTTTGATACTTTATTTTTCTTACATACTTTTTTGGTGTGTGTGTACATGTATGTACTCATGGTGCCTGCCATAGCACACATGTGGAGGTCAGAGGACAACCCTGTGTGGTTCTCTTTTTCTACCTGTGTTTTAGTTCCGTGAAGCGAACTCCCAAGGCTTATGGCGAGTCTTGGGTCTTGGATTTATGCTTGCCTTATTTTCCAACAACAAGGTCTGAAGTGAAGTGGAAAATCCACCATAAAGAGAAAAGAATAGGGACACATTGGAGGGAGGCTGCAGCTTGAGTGCCCAGAATTAAGTATGGGGAAGAGGAAGAAAAGGGGAAAGGGAAATATTTTGGGTCTTCCAAAGTATAATTTGCAATTCTACCTTGTAGGGTTTTTTTTTTGTTATTGTTGTTTAAGTTTGGGGGTTTGAGGCAGGATCCCATGTATCCCAGGCTGGTTTTAAGCTGACATAGCTTAGTTCAACCCTAAATTCCTGTGCCCGTTTGTCTAGTAATGGATCCAAGGCCTCAAGGTCAGTCTACCAACTGACCACACCCTCAGTCCAGAAAGTTGTACTTTTCTTGTTAATTTTTAATGGATCAAGCCTGGCTCGGGGTCATCGCCACATCCTTGGTCCCATGGTGCTTCCTAATTATGCTTCTTCAGACAGACAGGGGCCAGCAGGATGTGTTTCAAACGGGATAGCCTTCAAAGTAGCAAGTCACTGAAGCCACCTAGAGAAAAACAAAATTGGACCCATGGAGATGAGGTCACAACCTTGAGCCGAATTCATCTGGAGAAAAGGCATTTTTAGAAATCCATGTAGAGTGATTAAAAGTAAAGGCAAATATGTATTTGCTCTCTGCGTCAGCCAAGGGCAGATGGGTAGTGTGGGCTACTGAACAACTGGGAGCTTCAGTCTTGCTCACGGAGCCTGAGCAACGGTTAGCCTTCTGTAGTCCAGGTGTGGCAGCCCTGTGTCCCCTTGAGGAAAGACCACTGAGAGGGAAGCAGTGTCCATGAGTAAGAATTAGCTGTTTATTCCTCATGCTAAAACCTAAAGAGAAAGAAGGCTCTAGCATGTTCCACTCTCAGAAGTTCCGGGTAGCAGTAGGTATGGTTATATGGTACGGCTATAATATTGGCGCTGCTGGTATACAGTGGTGCTCAGTAAATAATCACCCAATTGTGTTCTCCAATAAAATAGCTCATGCTTATATACAAGTCTTGGGCCTGGAGTAAAACTACCCCAGAGTCCTGCCATTTACCGCGGGAGGTGTGGCCTTATAGCTATTCCCAGTGCACGCAGTGTATAGAGTCTCATAAACGGGTGGTAAAGGATGGGATGGATGTTTCCTAAGTTATCTCCAGGCCAGGGAGTTAGGCGCTTCCATCATTTATGAAGTGGCATAGTCTAGTCTACTGTGTAGGGAATGGTTTAGCAGCCCCTGTTCTGAAGACTTGACACTTCTCATGTGCTGTCCTTTCTTTAGCAGGTGTCTTCTGCGGAGGTGCGCATTGGGCCCATGAGACTGACGCAGGACCCTATCCAGGTATACTTCTATCCCTCAGGAGGGGCTTTTCTTTTGGGGTGCATGGCTATATGAAGAATGTTTAGTAGTTTTCTGGGTTAACAACAGATAGCCATCTTTGCCCTTCCCCAATACATATGTGTGTGTGTGTATATATATACATATATATATGTAATATTTGTGTGTGTTTGTCTTATCAGTATCATGCTCCAGAAATCAGATTGGTTTTTGAGGACTTAAATATCACCCTACTTTGCCCAGTGGATTGTGGGGGAGAACAACCCACCATCCTGCTGCCCACAGAAAGGGAGGAGGTACCATGTGTTGAAGGGTATGACTTTTCTGAGAGCCACAGCTGGCTGCGATTCTGGCTTTGCCTCAGCACTATGGGTTTGTGCACATTGTTTCCTTCCTCCATCTGGCATCCCCGCGGACATGGGGAAGATGAGATTTCCCTTCTCACAGAGGACTCTAAATGCAGCAAAACTGCCTTTCATGCCCCTGTAGAAGACTGTCTGCCAGTGGAAGGTGTTCAAGACTGGCATCTGGGGCTGTTGTTTGGGAGGTAAAATGATGTGGGGACAGTATGCACGTTGGTAATTGTTTTGGTCTATCCATATCTTTATTGATGAATAAAGATGACTGGGCCACTCTCTTCTGTAGTTCACTAATAAAATGGTAGAGGGATGGTAAGAGTCTGAGGAACAGGGAGTTTGCTGTGAGATTGTTTCTCATAAGAGTGTCAGAATCTGCACCCTTATAATCTCACCAACAAGAACAAGGACAGTAATAGACATGCCAAAGTGGTCTAGAGAAAGCCCACATGGCCTCAGCACTACACAAGAACTCTAGGCAACCAAGGGCTGCTGAGAGCGGGAGAAATAGTCTTTCCTGAGGAAGAGCACACAAAATGGCGCACGAAATGGTTATCCAATACCAGATGGTCAGCACTGAAAACATACATACAAGTAACTGTTAGCAAGGGGACAGCGAAGCCATCAAACTGGATTACTCCATGAGTGGAAAGGCAGGTTTATTGGGGGAATTTTAATTTAAACTGTGGTGGCTTTCTCAGGGACAGAGAAGATAGCAAACCATGGGGAAAGCCTCACCTGTTGTGAAGGGGTCTGTCTGCAGCAGGAGGAAAGCCAGGAAGCAAGAACTGGAAGTTGGAGTAGTTGGAGGTAGAGGCCTGTGAGCCCAAAGAGCCTGGGAGCTGGCGTGGGGACTTTGATGTGTGTTGTAGGTGCGTGTTAATAGAGGAGTAGCCAGCTCTAGGCTGTAGTGTCAGATCAGGGGAGTATGGCTCTCTCTGACAAACAGAGACCCACTTCCCAAGTTTCTGAGCAATGCTGATTATATAGACTTTTGTTTATCCACTAGCAATCTTTCTGTTTACCCAGCCAGAGTCCAGCCTGAGCTGAGTCCAGGCTGTCATTTACAGCATTGCCAATGTCGCTGTGGTTTGAGGGGCTGGGGGCCCACTTTGGACCTAACAGTTCTACGTAACAATAATTAGTGACAAAAGATGCCATGAATTGAAAGAAGGCAAGGAGGGCTATATGGAAGGGTTTGGAGGGAGGAAAGGGAAGGGGGAAAGGATGTGATTATATATAATTCTAAAACTAATAAGAAGTAATAAAAACTAAATAAGGAAAAGAAAAAACAAACCATGTCTAGGCTTCTCTTCTTGATTAGGAGTTAGGGACTAAGCTCTGTAGAAAATAGCTACTTATCCAATTGATATTAGTAATTCTTAAAAATAATAAATAAAAGTTTGTGTCCTCCGTGCTTTAAGCAAGAAGCCTATGAGACAGTAAGCGCTGAGACAGAAGAACTGGGAGCCAGAGCCAGAAAGGCCACCCACAAACAGGACCGGCCAGCTCTAGCGCTGACCATTTGGTAGCTGTTACTCTCTCAGCCCTCTCCCTTCCTGCCCTTCTTCATCCGTTTACATCACCCCTATGAGGTAGCCCATGGGTGCTGAGCAAGTGTGCCTCTTCCTCATCAGCTGTAGCTTGCCAGCTCCTGGACACTGCCCCTGGAAGACGCAGCAGGCACGCCACCCAGGCTACAGATGAGAAGGAACTGAACTAAAGACACGTGCTGCCTGAGTTTTGAGCAAAGGAAAAATAATGTTTTATAGTTATTTGAAAGGAATAACAGATTTAGGGAAAAGAAAACAACAAAAGGAAGAGGCTTAGCTTGGGAAATTTTGATGAAAACAAATTTAGGAGCAGAGAGAGGGAGGAAAAAAACACAAGCCAGCTCTTTGCATAGAATACAAGCAAATGGAAAATTCTAGTAATCGGTCTTAAGGGGACGCAGTTTGAACTCCAGTTCTGAATCAAAGCAGTGATGAATAAGGGGGCTGATAGTGTGGGCTCAGTCTCAAAGCCATTTCCACAGTACTTCCTGGGGGACTAATTCAGGCTCACATCAATCCCGTTCGCCTCCACTCTACCCTGTGCTGGGTTGGCAATGCAGGCTCATGATAAGAATGTAATTTGCCAAACCATAAACTATTATACTTGCTTCCATCAAATATTAGCATTACGCCCTATTTGTTTCAGAGAGCCTCCCCACCCCAGCAGCAGCACTGCAGATACTGTTTAAGCCTGTATTTAGCTCTTTACGCCCGTCTTTCCCTTGGAACACCGTAACTCATATTTACATATTTTCCCTCCATACTTATGTGTCTATTTCTAAAAGTCACCCTTTCCTCAAGTGTCTTTAAGGCTGACTTGAGAAGTATATTGTAAGCGTGCTTCTGAAATTCATTCTTATCATTTGGCGTCTCTAGATGTCATACCGGGGGATTTCAGGGACTCCCTGGCCTGACCTGAAGTCCCGCAGGTTTGTTCTGCCTTCTTTGCAGTATTCTGTGGCCTCACCCTTTCCCTTGAGCTGCGCAGTCCATTTTGAATTAGCTTTGTGACATGAGACAGGAAGTGAGTTCCGTTCTTTCCGATGGGCTGCCCAGTTGCCCCAGCAGTGCTAGTTCAAATTACTCTCGCTGCTGCGTTGTCTTGGCACTTTTTAAGAAAATAATGGACAACCAGGGGCTGAGAGCTGGCTGATGGGTTAACACACACTGGGCTTGCCGTGGACCCGAGTTCAGTTCCCAGCACCCATGCTGGGCAGCCCACCAATCCTGGAGCTCCAGTTGCAGGACCTTCCAATGCCTCTGGCCCCCGTGGGTTCTGTACGCCTGTGCACATACCCACACTCAGACACACACTTAAAAACCTTTTTTGTTAAAAAGTCAACTATAAATTAATTTATACATCTGTCTTTTGGCAAGAGTTTGGAAATTGCAAGGTGAGTCACAGTCACCAACGTGATTCTTAGTTTTTAAGATGGTCATGGGCAATGAGATGACAGTGACCTTGCTGAACTCATCTGTGAGCTCATACAATAATACTTTTAAAACATATTCATTTATTACCAGAGTGCCATGGCGTGTGGAGGCCAGAGGGCAGCTTCAACCAGTCCTTTCTTACTGTGGGTTCCAGGGACCAAACACCACCCTTATCTGCTGAGCCATCTTGTTAACCCCCATACAGTCTTTCTTTTTTATGGAGCCCTTGGGATGTTTTTCATGTGTAAAATTATGTGATCATTCTTCCTTTCCGAATCTGAATTCTAAAAAAATTCGCCTAACAAATTTAAGAACAAAATGTGTTTAGTGTTTCCGTTTTGTTTCGATTTGTCCTCTCTACCCCCAAAATGGAGCTGTAACTCAGCAACAGAGCCTAGTAGAGCCTGTGCAGGGCCCTGGGTTTGCTCGCCAGCACTGAGAAAAGCAGCTGTTTTTTTTTTAATTTAATTTTATTTATTAATTTATTAATTATTTATTAAAGATTTCTGCCTCCTCCCCGCCACCGCCTCCCATTTCCCTCCCCCTCCCCCGGTCAAGTCCCCCTCCCTCGTCAGCCCAAAGAGCAATCAGGGTTCCCTGCCCTGTGGGAAGTCCAAGGACCACCCTCCTCCATCCAGGTCTAGTGAGGTGAGCATCCAAACTGCCTAGGCTCCCACAAAGCCAATAGGTGCAGTAGGATCAAAAACCCATTGCCATTGTTCTTGAGTTCTCGGTAGTCCTCATTGTCCGCTATGCCTGGGTCTGAAAAAGCAGCTGTTTTTTTTTTAAAGGTACTCCCACATACTTTACCAAAGTTGCATCATTTTATGTACTAAAGGGGGCGAGAGCCTGTTATTCCCAGGGCAGTGCTGGATTTTGTCTTTAATTCAGTTTCAGCTTCCCTGTGGATGCGGTACATAGACAGCAGCTGAGAGTTTTCCCATGATCAATAAAAAGCTTTTTCATTTGATTTTTGGCTACTCCAATCATTTCTATTTGGCTAAATCTTCTGTCCATTTTTTTAAATTGAGTTAATATTTCAAAGATGTTGAATTGAAGAAATTTTGTTGTGTGTGTGGTATAAGCATGTGTGCACGTGTGTGGGTGGACATACTTGTGAATGTGGAGGCCACTGGTGGATGTCATGTGCCCTTCTCTGTCACTCCCTGTCTTTCGTTTTAAGACATAGCTCATCAATTTGCCTGGACTGAGCAGGAGGATGCGCTCCTCTTTGCTGCCTAGCCCTGTGGCTGCAGATCCCGGCTGAGACCGGTTTTTACATACGTGCTAGGAGTGTAAACTCAAGTCCTCACAGTTTACAACAAGCTCCTTAGCCAGTGAGTGACCTCCCCAGAGAAATTCTTTATATATACTGGTTACAAATTCTTCAACAGATTTTTTTAAAATATCTTTCTCCTAGGCTGTGGCTCTTTCCTTCATTTTCATAACTCTGGCTTTTGGTGAGGCAATGTTTCATTCTGATAAGAACTTACGTTACATGATACATGCATACGTGCGTCACATCTGCTAAGAGGTCACATGCATATGTGCATCACACCTGCTAAGAGGTCACATGCATACGTGTGTCACACCTGCTAGGAGGTCACATGCATATGTATGTCACACCTGCTAAGAGGTCACATGCATACGTGTGTCACACCTGCTATGAGGTCACATGCATATGTGCATCACACCTGCTAAGAGGTCACATGCATACATGCATCACACTGGCTAAGAGGTCACATGCATACGTGCATCACACCTGCTAAGAGGTCACATGCATACATGCATCACACTGGCTAAGAGGTCACATGCATATGTATGTCACACATACTAAGAGGTCACATGCATACGTGTGTCACACATGCTAAGAAGTCACATACATATGTATGTTATACTTGCTAAGAAGTCACATACATATGTGTTACACATGCTAAGAGGTCTAATTTTAGCACATCTCAAGCTACATTGTATTTCTGTCCTTTCCAATAGGGGACCTGTCTTTTGCAAGATTAGACTACCATTTCATAGCCATTTCTCCATAACTGGAAGCAGTTGCCTGGAAGACTCAATCTTTCAAGCGTAGTAAAACACATAGTGGGAACCCACTACCCAGAGAAAGGACTAGAATGTTAGCCCCGTGGCAACACACCCAGAGTGATCAGAGATGAACCGAGGCAAGAGTGCATGTGGTGCCCGAGATGAGTCACTTGGCAAAGTGCTCGCTGCTCATGTTTGGGGACCTGTGTTCAGGGCACGGCGGCACACACCTGCAATCCTAGAATGAGGGAGGTAGACCCAACTCCTGGGCTCACAGGCCGGCTAGTCTAGCCAAACTGGGGAGCTCTGAGTTTAGCGAAATACATTTTCTCAAAAACTATGGTTGAGAGGGCTGGTCAGATGGTTGGTGGGTAGTGGTGTCTGCTGCCATGCCTGACAAACCTGACTTGAGTCCTAGGACACACGTGGAAAGAGAATTAACTCTCAGTGGTTGTCCCCTGACTTTCATAAGAGAGCCATGGCACATGACGGTACACACACACACACACACACACACACACACACACACACACGCACACCTCACATTCTTATACACACTGATACATACACACGAGCACGCATCTCTCTGAGTTGGGGGGATAGAAGAGTTTTTTAAATCTTAAAAATATGTAAGACTTTAAGAATCTGAGCCCCTACTATGTGCAGACTCTGTGCACCATGGGTGGAGATGGCAAGACGCTCTCCAGGCACAGACAGAGGTTCAAGCCCTCTCACGGCAGCAGTATTGCTAGCTGGTCATGGACTCTTTCTGCTGCTGGTTTGGTAGCTGTATCAGAAAAACAAATCTATGCCCTAGTGCTTTCATTTTTGTTTTTGTTTTGTTTTGTGGTTTTGCCCCCGCCCCTTGGAAGACAACATCTATTCTGTCATTTCTTTGCAATGCTAGAAAATATAAATTAGCATCAGTCAAGCTTGGCAGGAGATGGGGAGACAAGAGTATCTCGGTGTGTGTTTGCTTTGGGATCACATTTCCGAATTCACCAGGGGGAACTGGGGTGTGGAGCGTGGGGCCGAGACGCTGCACACATGCTGCCAGGAGCCCAGGGAGAGCAAGCAGAACGTGCTAGAAGAGCAGTGTGAGCTGCGCCGCACATCTCCCAGGTGAGTGGATGTGACTCACTGGGAGAGCCATAGTCTTCAATCTTGGCCAGAAAAGAAAACGTAAGCGGGATATTATGAAGCAGTAAATTCATATCGCTGTGACACTGTCTGGAAAGCAAGCAGTCTCTTCTTCATCCGTGCCTGAAGTATGCTTGTTTCCCCAGTGTGCAGAATCTGCCTGCCTCTGCTTAGAGCCCTGGCCTCACTCCCCTCACGCTGGGCTTTCCTGTGAACTTGGAGCTGGACCCTCACAGCTGTGGCCTAAGCTTTTCCTCTCAAGGCAGATTCCTTCAAAAGGTGTTCTCTTGTGTTTACATGGGTACAATTTTTTTCTAGAGCCATTAAATATCAGGTTTTGTTTGTTTTGAGATGGTGTCTCTGTAGCCTAGGCTCGTCTGAAAGTCACTGTAGCCTAGATTAGACCCAGCTTCCCAAGTGCTAAGATTGTAAGCATGAGCCACCGTGCCTGGCTTTCACTTGGGTTTTATATGTCAGAGAGTACGTGGCCTTGTGACTAGCTGACTGCCATGGCAAGGAGGGAGAAGTTCTTCATGATACTACCAAATTGTCCCTTCTACTTAGCCAAGCCAGTCTGGGGTCATCTTGGCCTCAATTTATACCATTATTTGTGTAACTATAGATATGTCTCTTAGTCATCCTCCAAGATGAAGTTTGCAAAATGACAATGGTGGCCACATTCAAAGAGTTACAGAAGGGCTATTAGATAAAAGAATATCTCAAGTCCTTTGGGTTTAGTCACTGGCCAAAAGGAAGTGACAATCAAACCCATTTTTCTAGAAAAATTTATGCTAAGTCCCAGGTCAGTACTTCCCACCCCACCCCTTTACTGGCTCTGTCTCAAATCAAATTGGCTAATACTTCAGTACCCTGTGGGTTCATCTTACATTGTCTCTGTGTGTTGATATGCCTCAAATGACCCTTGCTACCTAGTGGTGTCTTACAACCCAACAAACTGTTCTAAAAGTTGAGTGTTTCACTATTGATGTTGTGAGTCTATTTGAAGACACACAGGCAAACCTTTGTCAAGAAAGAGTACAAATCAGGGGCTGAGGAGCCGGCTCTGGGGTTAAAGTTCTCACCATGCAAGCATGGGGACAAGTTGAGTAGGCAATGCCTGTGACTCCAGTCAGAGACACAAAGTGGGGATCTCCATAGCAGTCTGGTTGGGGACACTGCTATATTGGTGAATTTCAGGTTTGTTTGTGAGAGAGACCATGAATAAGATAGAAGAGAGGTCAAAGACGATTCTCAACATCACCTCTGGGGCATGCACCTCTGGGCATTGTTCTAGCTTAGGGTGAACAACAAATGGAACTTTATGGTTATAAAAAAAATTTTGACAAAGTTCTATGTGTTGACAAGCTAGAGAGGTTGTTTGCCTGGCAGACAAGGACTTTGCACATACAACCCAAGGCTCACCATGTGAAGAATAGTTAAATACCTCTAGACCCCCGACTTCAGAGCACAGTGTCTTAACTGTTAATAGTTAAGTATAGACCACACTGATAGCCCACAGATCATGTATAGCATGATCAGTAATCATTTGTGTCACTCTTTCAAGATCTCTGTCACTGATTCCTGCTTACCTGTCATTCGGATAAAGCAGGGACAACTAAGTGTGCAGTTGCGTTGCCCCCTGTGTTCATTCCTCATGGATGGAGGAATGAACCAGAAAGCCCAAAGCAATCCGTGAGAAGTGACGATGCTGCGACCTGCCACTCAAATGTAAACAGAATTAGAGGAGAAATTGCTGCCCAGGGAGAATGTTGCTGCTACTATCGTCTTTGAGGGACACTGGACACATAGCCAGTGTGAAGGCAATCAGTTAATGCGATGAGGGAATAAAGGGCCAGCCAAACATGTCACATTCATTAAAGCTTCTTCAGGGATGAAGTGTGATGGCAATACAGAGGCCCATTTGCCAAGACTTAGAAGTGATGCTGTACCTCACTATCAGACTCTGGCTAGAAGGTGACCAGCACTGCTCAGCTCTTCTTTAGTAGCTTTGAGAGCTACTAAATCTCAAGGGCAGTGTGCTGAGCAAATGCACTTTTTTCATTTGTCTATATTATTACTAAGAAGCCAAATCTCACAGGGTTTTGACAGAAACCTTCAAAGGTCACAGTGTTTATGCAGACTGTTCTTTGGCCATTTATGATCTAGTTCTCCCATGCAGAAGAGGCTGCCTGCAGTTGTGTTCTTACCTGAACAGACCCCAACATAACAGGTCAGTCCAGAATGAGCCATGTTTGCTTATAGCTCCTGTATGTTCAAGGAAAGCCTGGGTAGTCAACAAGACTCTGGGACTGTAACTTAGGGATGGTAATTGCCTAGCAAGTGTGTGTTCCTGAGCTCAGTTCCTAGTACTGCAAACACAGACACACACAGACACACAGAGACACACAGACACACAGACACACACATATATGTATATATACACACACACACACAGAACACACACACAGAGAGAGAGAGAGAGAGAGAGAGAGAGAGAGAGAGAGAGAGAGAGAGAGAGAGATTCAATTTTTTGCAGGATCCAAGGAAGAGTTGCAAAGCCATGACTTGGAAGAGGGGCAGTGGGCCCGGATGCCTCTGAGAACTTTGACAGTGAAAATTTCAAGTCCTTCCTTCAATGTCTCCACTATTAGTGGCCACAGTTCCCAGTCATCAGCCTCTGCGTTTCTCTTCTTGGAATCCACCTTTCTGGAAGTGGGATACCCTTAAACCAGCTGTGATCTTGGAGAGGGTGACCACTTTCTTGGAGAAGGAATGATTTTTCTAGAGATAGGCCAGTACATTCCAAGATGGTTGCTATTGTGTTGTTACCCTAAAAGCTATGGATTTCCATTTTGCTTTTGAGTTGATTTTTCTAAATCAATGTGCTATAAAATGGAAAGAAGTTTAAGTATTACCCAAAGAATTATTTTATTAAGTACCTTTCTAATATAAACACTCCATTTCGAATGTAAAATTGATTATTATTATCAGTAGTAGTTTTATTGTTATTCAGGTAAGCTAATACATCATGAAAATATGCCATTGGAAATATGGTTTAACTTTCCAAAAGAAAGGGAAACATCACACTAATGGGACCACTCAGACACACTCCAGGGCCAGTCAGGGGTCCCAGGGACCAGGAAGTGACAGGTATAGAAGCTTTCCTATGGTTTATGAGACAATAAGGGCAGGCAGAATATGCAAGTTTAAGACTGGCAAATCTGGACAATTGGGAAATTTGGGGGGCCATGGACATAGGGATTGTTTTTAATTTGTAGGTGTCTGGTCCTGCGATGATTAGGGCCGGAGGACAGTGCCCAAGTGCCGGGGCAGTCAGGAATCCATCACCTCTGAGAATTCCTGTCTCCCCCATGTCAAAGTCCTGGTGTCAAAACATCAGAAAGGCATGTGTGTTAGTCAGAGTTCTCTGTAGAATCAGAACTAAGAATGAAAACAACATACATAAACACAACACACACACACGGTAGATGTTCAGGAAATATTTCTAGAATATTGTTTCTTACTATTGTTTCAAACAGTGGGCACAACATGAATAAAATCCACTGACATCTGTAGCATACAGGAGAGAATAGACTTGTGTTCTTATTGGACCAGTCAATGTTGAGTCATATGATACACAGGGGGTGTATCAGAGTGGATTATATACTGTGATCTGAGTAGTCCAACCGTGGTTGTCTCCCAGTAGAAAAGCCAAGGATCTAGTAGCTGTTCTGCCCATGAGACTGGATGTCTCAGTGGCCCCAGGAAATCCTAGAGAGCTGCTGTTCTTCAGTCTGTATTAGAATCCAGAAGAGGTGGGTTCTAATACCATCGAAGGAATGCCACAGCCACAGAATAGATGAATGAGGAGAAGCAGGCAAAACCCAAAATCTCCATTTCCTTAATGTAGGTAGCCATCAGAAGGTGTGACCCAGACTTGGAAGGGGGTCCTCCTAGTTTAAGCAGTCTACTCAAGAAAATCCCTTACAGGTGTGCCCAGCTGCTTGGATTTAGTAGATTCTACAAGTTGATAACCAGGATTATCTGTCACAGCATGGTTAACGCAGTCCCCAGTTTAAATCAGTCTTATGCCTAGTTTTTTTTGTTTTGTTTTGCTTTGTTTTTTGTAAATTGGCCAAGATGGCCTTCCTATGGTCTAGCCCTCTGCTTCACTTGCGACCTTTGCCCCTCCTTCCTCCATCTCACCTCGGTCACACTGGCTCACACTGATGCTCATACATCCCAGACACCCCAAACATAGTCATGAACCTTTTAGAGCTATGGTTCTTAATCTGTGGGTTGTGATCCTACTGGTCACCTAAGACTATCAGAAAACACAGATATTTTACATATGAGTTATAACAGTAGCAAAATTGAAGGTATGAAATAGCAATGAAAATTTTATGGTTGGGGGCCACCACAACATAAAGAACTGTATTAAAGGGTCACAGCATTAGGAAGGCTGAGAACCATTGTCTTAGTGGCTTCCAGAGTTCTGCCTGGAGAGCTTTACTACCAAACACCAACTCCTTTCTTGACCACCTGCCCCCTCCCTGTGCTGATACCCACTCCAGAGCTCCCTCACTCCACCTGCTACTTTTGAGTCCAGCCTTTAACAGCTGAGCCATCTCCCCAGCCCTGCCTGCTACTTTTTAGGTGGCTTTTATCACTTATTAACCTTTCATAGTCTCATTTCTCAATGTGCGTATTGTCTATGTTTTACTCTTTACTATAACAAACAAGGAGTTTTTATTTTGTCCAACAACATATGCTAAGGGATTTTTTAAAGGCATCAGGAATACAGTATGTGTTCAGAAAATATCTGTGGAATAATACCTTTTGATGACTTTTCTTTTTTAAAAAGTGAGACCTTCCAGTTTTGTGTAAAAACACGGGAAATGAGAAAGATGGGTTGGACTCTGTAGTATAGTCCAATAGGAGAGAGTAGATTTGTATTCTTATTGTACTGGTCAGTATTGAACCATAATGATCCCAATGTGTGGCTTGTTGAGATTCTGGTTTATAGACCCATCACATAACCAGACGAATGTGAGGCAAAAGATTCTGTCAGCTTTTGGCTCTTGGCTTCTACACATTGTTTCTCATCTTAATATCACAGTTGTACCAAGGAGAAGGCTCATGACTTTTTGCACAAGAAAGCTTCAACCCAGTCTTACTTGTTGTCCTTGCCATAGTAACTGTTCGATCTGAAGGCTTTCTTTCCAATGTCGTGACCCACCAGGCAGCGCCCTTCACCTCTCTGGGGAGAGCTCCCTCCTGCCTCTTTCTAGTGGCATCTCAGGGTCTGCAAAGGTTAGGCACATCTCAGGCTGGAGTGGTAGACCTCGGTCAGGGTGAGCCCTCAGAGAAAGAGAGCCGCCCCATGTTTTCTGGCAGATGGTATTAAATCATGTGCGAAAAATAAAAAAGATGTTAAAATCATGCTGAAAAAAAAAACCCCAGATATTTCTGCTCCTGGAGACATGGTGCTTGAGAAAACAGAAAATTATTCAGAGTGTGAGATGATTGACATCGATGATATATTTGGATATTTTTAATGTTAAGGGATTATTAGGGGTAGGTTTAGGTATGAAGTAGTATTGTGGTTTTGTCCTTATAGGAATGAATCTTTCTGCTTAACAGATATGTGTGGATAAGATTATGTTGATTGTATTTAACACACACACACACACACAAGATTTGGGATAGAGTAGTGGTTCTCAACTTGTGGGTGGAAGCCCCCACAGGGATCACATATCAGATGTTTACATTACGATTCCTAACCGTAGCAAAATTACAGTTATAAAGTAGCAACAAAATAATTTATAGCTGGGGTGTCACTACAACATGAGGAACTGTATCAAAGAGTCAAGGCATTAGGAAGGTTGAGAACCACTGGGTTAGAGGGAGGGATAGAACAAGCCCCTATTGGCTAGTAGTTAGCTATTGTTGGAACTGATTGACGGGTGGGTGAAATTCATTATATTATCGTGTCTACTTCCTTATGGGTTTCTAATGTTCAAGTAATACGGTATTTTAAAAACATAATGGTAGCAGTTGGGCACTGTGGCTTTATTTCTGTTCTTATTATAAATGAAACACTTTGGGTGTTTTACCGTGACCTATGGTATTGCCTTAAAAGCCCTCCGTGCTGTGAGAATACTGTTCTGGTCCTAATTGTTTAAACCAGAAATGGATGCTGGAGCGTGCCTTACCAATGTCTTCGATTCTTGTGTTTTTGCATCACACCCTATTGCTGAAGGATGCCTCACGCCTGCAGGATCAGGATCGTAGTGAAGACCTTCGCAGTGGTGCACGCCTGGAAACCCAGTTACTCAGCAGGTTCAAGGGCTGTGACTTCAAGGCTATCTGGGGCTTCCTAGCAAGAGCCTTTCTCAAAAATAAAGCAGGAATAACCTTCTTGTAGCTTTTATAAAACCAGTTACTGTCTCAACTATCAAGGTTTGACCAGGCAGCTCATAAGTGCCAGCCTTCTCCTGGGCGGAGGAACATGGCAAGGAACTGGGCTGGCCACCCTCGCTCCCCGAGGCTTCGTTCTCAGTACTCGAGTTAGATCCTAAAGAGGTGCAAGTGGTGGTAAGGCTTCCCTAGCTCCCAGCTGCCAGAGACTCTGGATTCCTGAGCTCAAGAATGCTGAGGAGTATCTTCATGGCACCTGCCTTCTTTTCCATGGGTGGGGCTATTCTCTGCAATGAGGCAAAGAGAGTCAAGCTGTCCTCAGTTTGGTTCCGTCAGCCTCACGGTTCATGATCAGTCTTTTGCCGTGCTGGCAAGAGTCGGGTGTTTACATTAATCTCTCCGGTTGTTGTCAGTACTCTGAAGTTCCTGCGTCTCTACAGCTATTTTAGTGCCGAGCGCAGGAAGCCTCCAGGGACTTGGAAGCAAAAACCATTTGCATTGGACCAGATGTGTGCCTTTGCAGATTACCATGCTACCTGCAGAACCCACGTGACTTATCCTGTCTGTAATGATGCTGTTTCCCTCATTTTAAAGATAGAGCGGACTGTAAGGAAACCTGTAGCCAGCAGCATCCACTCCTCACTAGAATGATGGAGCACCTACCTGTGTCCTACCCTCCTGCCTCCCAACTAGCTCCTATCCAAGAAGATGGTATAGCTTGTTTGGGGAACCCAGGTATTGTTGGAGCTGAGCCCAGACAGCTTTCCTCTGGAGCCCTGTGTTTAGCCAGGATCCCCAGGGCCTGTTTTCGGTGCCGTCCAGAGGGTGTGGATTTCGGTTCAAGATGCTCTTCTTTCTGTTTCAGGTTTTGCTAATTTTTGCAAAGGAGGATAGTCAGAGCGACGGCTTCTGGTGGGCCTGTGACAGGGCTGGCTACAGATGCAACATTGCTCGCACTCCAGAGTCGGCCCTTGAGTGCTTCCTGGACAAGCATCATGAGATCATTGTGATCGATCACAGGCAAACCCGGAACTTTGATGCAGAAGCGGTGTGCAGGTACCTTTCTCCGTCTGAGTTGCTTAGTAAACCCCCCTGATTGGCTCTAAATGAATTTATTCTGTAGACAGCGTGGGTCCCAGCACTGACCTGAGAGTCATAGATCTGGATTGCCAAGACACAGGCTATGGCTCCTTCCTACAGACACATCTTGCCTTCCCGTTTCTGCACATTTGAATTGTATTGAATTTAGAGGCTGGACTCGTTCTACAGCTTAAAGGATGCTCCTCCACCCCTCCCAAGTATTGCTCATCAAAGAGTCATTAAAATTCACACAGTTTTTACTACACGTAGTTTAGATTTAAAGTAGATATTTTAAACTTCATTATTCTGTCCCAAAATGAACATCAGAAATGTGTGAAGCAGAGATTTTTTTCCATACGTGACACAGATGGGTAGATCCTGTAGCAGGCTTCCCAGACATGGAGGGAAGAAGGCAGCCACTTTAGTGGCAGAGGCTTCCTGGGGCCCATGCCCCCACTTTTTTATACAAACGCTTGCACTTCAGGGAGCAAGCACCTGTCTGGTCATAAGTAGACGCACAATGTTAACTGAGCCATTCAACAGAAGTTGACTGCTTGGACCTCGGCCTGCAAGAGTCACTAATTAATTGAGAACAGGACAGAGTCCAGTCACATATGGGGCCAGACTTTCATTGAATATTAGTAAATTAAAAATAAAGAAATTGATTCTTAAAACTTTTGGTATCCTGACAAGAATATTAATGGATTAAAAGGTTTTTTTTTTTTTTGTCACAGGCTTTGCCTTGTCTTGTTATTTTTTTCATGACTTGCATTTTCCCAAAGAATTTTTAATTAGCCAGTGGGGTTTTTGTGGTTTTTTTTTTTTTTGTCTTGGTTTGGTTTGGGTTTTTGTTGTTGTGTTGTTGTTTTGTTTTGTTTTGTTTCCCAAGACAGGATTTCTCTGTGTAGCCTGTCCTGGCACTAGCTCTTGTAGACCAGGCTGGCCTCCAACTCATGGAGATCCGCCTGCCTCTGCCTCCCGAGCGCTGAGATTAAAGGCATGTGCCACCACCGCCCGGCTACTAACCAGTGCTTTATCAGTTTCAAATCTTACCTTTCTCCATAGAAATATTTTCCTATTTAGTAACATACACATACAAAATGATATTTTTACTATTAAGAAATATATTTTCTTTCTAACCAGGTATAATGGAACACTTCAGTTATCCTAGCACTTGGGAGACTGAGGCAGGAGGGTTACTGAGTTGAAGACCAGCTTGGGCTACATAGCCAGACACCATCTCAAAGAATAAAAAACAAACAAAACAAAATATATCTTCTTTCTAAATGATTTTCAGGCTGGAACTGGGTCCTGGCCCTTGCTTACTCGTCTCGTATGGCTCTGTAATCAAACACTGCTTCAGGTGTACAAGGGCAGGTATACAATAATTCAAGACAAGCGTCCCCTAAGGTCTAGATGGATAGTCTTTGTATTCTTCCTTAGAGATAGAGGCATGATGTTTGTGTCTTTGTTATAGGTGCTCAAAAAGGCAGCAGGGAATATGAGGTCGGAAGGAAGTTGTATGTATTTATGTGCTAACTGTCTGTTACTGGTTCTGTTAGAGGCAGCTAGATTCTTAAATGATTGACAGCCAGCAGTGCTCTGTACTGAAGTGAGTCGTAGACATGCGCCAATAGAAGTACATGTTCTCTGTGGGCCTAGGTCCCCGGCCTTCCTTCATTTAGCATCCTGACCCCAGACCGATACACCTCCAGATCTCCCTTAGCCTTCTCACCAGGAAGACATTGGAGTCCCTCTTAACAGCAATTTCTCTGGGGAGCAAAAAGTAACCCAAAGGCAGGGGCCAGTCACAAAGAGAGTCAAGAGCCTGCTCCCACTCAGCACGTTCAGTATATGAGTTAGCCTCTTGTCTAAGTCCAGGCTCTTAAGAAGGTGACCTAGCAGTGTGTCCCCATCACGTCACTGGGTAGGAGAAGCTATGTGAAAGGAAGATGGGTACAGCATCTCCCTGGATCTCAGAGAGGGCCTCTCGGATGCTGTATTTTTTCTCATCATACGGGAACTGGTACTTTTCTGAGTGTCTATACATTAGGCTCCCACATGTAAACCGAGTCTTCTGGAACCTGCTCTGTGGGAGGTTGGATGGGAACCGGAAGTGACGAGCACCAACACTGGAGTGAACCTGTCTTGGTGACACACGGTTCCTCTTTGAAAGATCTCAAAATAAGCAGAAGTCAGACCACAGATATAGGTTCAAACGGTCAGTGCTGATTTCCGTAGATTCAAGAATGTGGCCCTTTATTAAAGGCTTGGCCGATTCACGGAGCCCTGACCAGAGCAGTCTAGAATCTGAGCTTGTGCAACATCACGCATCTTGTGAGGGTCACAAACCTCAAAATACTACAACCTGCGTGTGTTTGTAGTCTATAGAACTGCTAAGGATACATTGATTGTCTACAGGTGGTCCTAGTTCAGCAATCTTTCTCAAGCCCAGCTGATGGCCAAGTACAGAAGCATCAATGACCGATGAACTGGGAGAGGGACACTCTTTGAGTGATGTTTAGCAGGATTTAGGCTTCATTTGTCTGCCTGTCTGCCAGCAAGCGCTTTAACTTTTATTGTTAGATCAATTTTATTCTGTTATTTTGATGTTATCGTTGTCAATTTTATTGTTATTTTGTATGATCTCTTGTTTTCAAAAGAAAGTAATCCAACCTAGTTGGCTGCCTAGGTACCAACCGATCATCGAAGGTCTATAGTACTGCCATGCTCCTAAAAAGAGAGTCAGATTTCAATCAGAAACCAGGAAATTCAAGTGGAATTTGCCAGTTTCGAAGTAGAAAACTGGCGAGTCTGGCCTGTTGGAAAATTGCTCAGGAGTTTAAAACAATTACAAAACTAACTAACTAAATTAATTAATTAAATATGTTGTTCCAGTTTCCAGGGTCATCTTTCTTTGCTGTCTCGTGTGTGTTCTGAAACTTTTTCTTTGAAGGACGATTTGATTTGGTACCACAATCAGTGCAGAGAAGTTTCCATAATAGTTTTAATGTAACAGAGCCCAGATCGCTGCTTTGACTTGATACTTCTTTCTACAGGTCAATCCGGGCCACCAACCCCTCTGAGCACACCGTGATCCTGGCTGTGGTTTCACAAGCGTAAGTCCACTGCCTACCCTACCCCAGCATGCCGTGCAGCATTCTGACTCCAGCAGCTTCTCCTACCCCCAGTAGAACCTCTCACTTCCTTCCGAGGCCCCCACCCCCAGCAACCCCTCTCAATACCAGCAGCACCCCACGCCAGCAACACCTCCCACCCTCAGCAGGACCCCGCACCCTCAGCAGCACCCCCACTCCCAGCTTTACCCCCACTCCCAGCTGCACCCTCACTCCCAGCAGTACCCCACCTCCAGCTTTACCCATACCCCCAGGTGCACCCTCACACCCAACAGTACCCCCACCCCAGCTGTACCCTCACACCCAGCAGTACCTCACCTCCAGCTTCACCCCTCCCCCAGCTGCACCCTCACCCCCAGCAGCACCCCACCTCCAGCTTCACCTGTACCCCCAGCAGCACCGCTACCCCCAGCAGCACCCCACCCCCAGCAGCACCCCACCCCCAGCTGCACCCTCACCTCCAGCAGCACCCCTACCCCCAGTTGCACCCACACCCCCAGCTGCACCCACACCCCCAGCAGCACCCTCACCCCAGCATTACTATTCCATCTGAGACACTTACATGATGCAATCCAGGTTTTGAACCAGCTCTGTGAGGAGCGTATCTTAGACTGTGCAATGCCCCTTCTAGAACTTGCTTTGAGGGCTTTGTTTTCCAAGTTTCCAAAAATATTTAGGGTGGTTTTTTCTTCTTCTCCCTCTTATATAATTGCTGTTAGCACGTTTTCACACACTTCAGGGGGAAAATAGGTTTCTCATCAACATGACATGCCAAAAATGAGTAAGAAAGCCGAGAACTCTGGAGAGGATGTTGTTCTAGTTCATCTTTTAGACAGGAAAGTGCCTGAGTTGTCACTTAAGAATGTGGCATGGGAGTACAGAGGCGCCAAATCCATCGCAGGAAAAGGATTGTGGGGCTTAGGTGAGGACCGTTGTGTGGCTAACAGCAGCCCAGAGACTTAGGCTAGTTGTGGACGGCAAAGAAGATTGGCCTGACTATCGGTACAGTGACACCCTGAGATGAGAGGCTGTTCTCCTGGGATTAGTGTCTGGAATGTTCTGCACTTAAAATGCGGGGCTGGCTGAGAGAAAGAAGTAGTTTGTATGTGTGCCACAATACTTGGAATCCTTGCCAGTGGCAAAATTTGTCATAGTCAATTAATGGCTGTTATTAGGTTCAGAGCGACTAAGATCCTAATTAGGGCCCAGGACCTGATGGACTTGGCTCTGCTATGGCATTTGGCACAGATTCCACCACGAAGGAGCGGACTGGCCAGCAGCTCTGACAATAAGGTCTGGGGTTTTGCAGGGCAGCCTGGCCCAGGGAGAGTTGAAAGGAGTGCACTGTAACAGGTCATGCTGGCACAAGAGGAAGCCATGGCGGCAGGGGCCTGCCCTGAGCAGAGCTCTGTGTTGAAATGTTGCCCAAGAGGCTCATTGCATGATGGTTTCCATGGGCTGCGGTCCAAAGAAGGTGAAGCTCTGTCCTCGTGGGTGCTGATACCCGCTGTCCTGGTGGGACACTGGTTCCAGAAAGAGTGAGTCGGGACCTGGAGGAGGTCAGCCTCCATCTCCACTTACCTCCAGAGATCTGAACAGGATCCATTTGCGTGATGCTGGGAGACCACACTACGCAACATCTCCCAAGGTCTCTTATTCCCTGGAGTCCAAAATGCCTTCTGCCCTTCTCATATATTAAGAATGTTGATGAGTCCTTGACTAGGGGTGGTTTTCTATGGCTTGTTACGATACTTCTGTTTTTTTTTTATTATTATTATCAAATGCTTCTTATATAGAGAATGATGCTAAATTAGTGCCTCTGTCTTCGCTATGTAGTTTAGGAAATGGAAGATTATTACACTGAGTCTTTGTACTGCCTCATTCATAGAAGGCAGAAAGTCGGAGTCAGGGAAACGATTCCTCTGGCAGGAATCACTATGGGAAGAGCCACAGACAAACTGGGTCCTCTGTTTTCTAATGACATTTCCACCCAGTTCCCCTGCCTCTTGTCTTACCTAATTTTCTTTTCTTTTTGGTTTTTTCAAGACAAGGTTTCTTTGTAGCTTTGGTGCCTGTCCTGGAACTAGCTCTTGTAGACCAGGCTGGCCTCTAACTCACAGAGATCCACCTGCCTCTGCCTCCTGAGTGCTGGGATTAAAGGTGTGCGCCACCACCGCCCAGCTGTCTTTCCTAATTTTCAAGGAATGTGTCCTATGCACATCTCTGGCCGTCTCGGGGTGACACTTTCTTAATGGTGACAATTGACATCTTAGTGACAAGGTCCCCACCCTACCTTTTTACTCATGGCCCAGCTCCGGGCTCAGTATTGAAAACTGTCTCAAGAAATGGGTGGCCGTGATCAGTTTTTGTTTTCCCTTGCTTTTGGATTTCTGTTCAGATTTACACCTCTTTCCCATTTGGTTGTATGGCCCTATAGACTGTAAGGTTGGGTATCTGTGTCACCTTGAGATTTGGGCGCAGCCGGGTCTTGGGGAGGAAACTGAGCACCTAGTTGCGTTAGGGACATAGCTTTGTGAAAAACAACATGCGTGACATTGCTTTTTATGGGGCTGCTCTCTTACATCTGCCCCAAACCCGAAGGGCGACCCAGAGTTAGGGCGTTTCTAGCCATGCTAAGCGTGCATCCGGCACGCTGCCGTTACTTCCTCTCCTGCCTGTGTTCTGCTTACATCTGGAAGACAGATGTGGGGTCTGCGTCCCTGCAGGCAGGTGCTCCCTGGGCACACGTTGTTCAGGAATCCTCTCTAGAGCCAACGCCCATGGCCTCATTGCTCTCTCTCCGTGCTTCAGTGTGAGGAATCCCGGTTTATAGCTGCTGAGTGACCACATTTTCTGCTTTGCTGCAGATCTGGTGACCATGAAGAGGCCTCAGTTCTTCCTCTCCTCCATGCCGGCTTCAACCGGGTACGTATGAAGGGACCGAATGCCTCTCTCGAAAGCAGGCACTGCCTCCCTGACTCTCCCTTGAGGTCAAAGCGCACAGCCATGAGCACTAGTACAGGAAACAGGCCTCAGAACTGTGAACCAGGGATGGAAGCAACGGCACTGCATGGGGTGGCAGCGAGCAAGCGACTAGCAAGTGCCAGTCAACCACTTGCTTCTTGTCATCTTAATCCCATCTATCACAGCAGCCGATACATGGTGATAACAAAATACCTCTTACATCACATCAAAATCCGGCAGTCTCAAGTGACCCACGTAGCTCCATCTTACCCATCAGTCTCGGCATGTATGTGTGGTCATAGAAAGATGATGTCCAACATTGCCACCAGGGGCCTGCCCAGAGCTTTTAAACTGAGAGCAGGTTCATGCTGGCTTGTGAACCATTGCCTAACACCAGAAAAAGAAAAGCCTCCAATTTGAAGCCTAACTATATAAAATACATTGATATCAACTTAAAGATTAAGACTGATTGTCCTAAGCAAGAAAATACAGACATATTACTAGGATTACAAGGTAAGATAGAAACTGGATTGGAGGCAAAGCCATGTGGGGGCAAATAGCAAGAAAACAATGGAATTAATTTAAAATAAAGAAGAGAAAGTGGAATGAGAAAAGAAAGGTGAATATTAGACAGAGTCATATAGAAAATTTATAGTCTTTCCCTCACATGTTTAGACAAACATATATATTTCTACTGTTTAAAAAAAAAAACAAATCGTTCATTTTAGGTCAAAATAGAGTAGCGATCCATAGTTGATTTCTGTAAATTTTACTGATAGTCTAAACTCAGACAGATAGTCCTGTAAGTTCTTAGTGTTTTAAGTGACAATAGTGTTTTGCTATTCTGGATTTAAAATGAAAAGCCGCGGTCATAGATCACGGAGAAGCAGTAACTTCCTTAGGGTAGGGTAGCAGTCTCCCCTGCTTTGGCACTCTTCAGCCTAGGAGCAGAGCCCTGAGAAAGATGGGAGGCAGCAGAGGTTCATAATGTGTAATAGAAATGACCGTATCTAGGTCGCGAGATTCCACACTCTCCCAACACGTCTTCCCGTGTGTCTGCTGTCTCTCCTTGTGACGGTTGGTGTTTGTCTCTGAAAGTTTGCCTTGTATTCCCTGCTTGAATATGGATAAGAGGATACCTCCGAGTTTGGGAATGCAGAATTGCCAGAGGACAGTCAGCAAAGACGCCATGTGACTGCCATTTTTGTTAGCTCATTCATTTTCTAGAGATAACTGAAATTATTCGCTTGTTTTATTGATCTTCTGTGTCACGTGGACCACACCTCTCCACCCCTTACCCTCTGGGGGACAGAGATTGCACATCTGTTGACAGGAAAGCTTAGACGAGAATGATTGTCACTCTCTAGGTACAAATATTAAGAAAAGAGGGTTCACTGCTTTCTTCTTACCTGTCTTGTGCTACCCTGCAATGCTGTGCCCAGGTCCAAACATGTCATACACGTTGAATGGACCCATGGTGAATAGGAGTTCACAAGCTAGTGCCTAGCAGGGATTACCTGGTGTTTTGAGAGCTTGGTCTGATTTTGTCAAGGCTGTGCACCAATGGATCAGGGTGCCCCCAACCCCTCAGGTTTTCTCCCAGTGAAACACATAGCACCCTGATTGATTTCTCTGTGTGTTGTGGCCTCAGTGTGGCGGAGGCAGATCTCCAGGCAGCTTCTCTCCTTGTTTGGGTAAGATCTTGTCTTTGGCAGCTCTCTATCCAAGTACCTTCCAGATATGCCAACTAGCCTTGCCTTCTGTGCGGTTGTTTCTCTTTCTTGATTTGTTTTGATTTAAATCGTTTGCTGAAACTTGGCTTTGTGTTACTAGCTACTGGGCCAGCACATTGGTCTATGAGCCCTGAGCGGGGATCCAGGAAGAAACCCCCAACAACTCCCCCTGAAGCCTTTGGATGTGGCCAGCTGTGGTGATGCTCAGCCTACAATGTGCTTTGTGGAATCCAGCATCTTGCCCGACGCAACTGCTCTTACATTCACCTCCATGAGCCTTTTTTTTTAAAAGCCCGAAATGATGCTTATTCATCTCAACAAGTATTTATGGGGCTCCACGTGTGAGGCAATGTGGAAGGAAGGCATGCTGGGCTAGCAGCTGTGAGCCACACTTCTCCCCAGAGTAACTTCCTTTGGAGAGGGAAGTCGGGGAGCTGTGGTGTATTTATCAGGCCCAGTTCCAGAGGATTTGCTTAATTTTTCTCAACATATGAAGGATTTGATATTTTCTCCGTTTTCTTTTTTTTTTCAGAGGAGGAAACAGACTCCAAAATCTGAATAGCTTATAGATTCATAACACAGGCAAGGCTGCAGCTGTGTGTCCCCTCTTCGCTCTGTCTTGAGTCTGCCCACTAATGTAGTTTCCCAAGCCATGTCCTGGAGTACCCTCCCAGGAGCTCCTGTGTTCCCTGAAAGGCAGCCTCCCGGGTGAATCTGTAGACCATGTACTCCTCCTTTTAGTGAGACCCCTCAGCACGCATTGGCAATTGAGCATGTTAGCCCTCAAGATGTTCTGAGGGCTCCTGGAGTCAAGATGCACGCATCTCACCATCATCTAGACTCACTTCCCTTGGAAATTTCAGTATGTCTCCAGTGACCCCTGAGAAGGGATATCAGCTAGCACCGGTTTCCCTCATCTGAAAACTCAGGCAGACGTGAATCTTGATCAACTTGACTTTGTGACTAAAAGAACAAATGTTTCCTGTGTGTGTGTGTGTGTGTGTGTGTGTGTGTGTGTGTGTGTGTGTTTATGGCTTTATCGTGGTCCCCCTCCACTCCACTTGGGAAGTTAGAAGCCTATGGAAAGTTAGAGGGCTTTGAAGGTATTCCTCAGGGAGAGATCACTCCTTCCAGGTGTGTGTGTGGGGGGGGGTATGTGCACACGTGCATGCATGTGTGAACACACACTTACATGCTAAGACAGAAGGGGAGAGAGGAGTTGGGTTTTCTCTCTGGCTGACTTGATGATAGAAATCTATAAGTAGACCTTTGTGCTGGGTCTGGCGCTCTCCCCTCCATCTGTCTATCTGTCTGAGAAGCAAGGTGGTCACTGGGTACTTTGGAATCCTTTTTTGCTTGTGAGTATGCTAGATATATGCTTGGAAAGTTCTGCAAAGTTTATATTTTCTCTTTGAGGTAAAATGTAAGACATTTTCTTCAGTCTTGAGTAAATCTGTCTCCTTACTGTTTTATTGGTTATTTTTTTCTGCTTTCCTCATTTCTCATGAAAGTGCTGACGTGTTCCTATGAGAGAAATGCATGATTTCTTGTATATCCTACACCAAGTGATGTGTTCGATTTAAAAGATGTAAAGAAGAGACTGCAGAGGTATCTCAGCAGTTAAGAGCCCTGGCTGCCCTTTCAGGAGACCCAGGTTTAATTTTCAGCACCTACTTGGTAGCTCACAGTTGTTGGTAATTTCAGTTCCAGGATATCCAAGCCTGTCCTGGCCTCTATGGGCACTACATACATGTGGTGCACAGACATAAATGAAGGCAAAATACATGTACAAAGATTCTTTAGAGAACTTAATGTAGAGATGAGTTTGGGCTTGTTGAGAAGGTTCGGCTGTCTCTGCATGGTATGAAGTGCGTACATCATAGCTCTTTGATGAATGGTGTTCAAATTCTATTTTGTTTGACTTGGACTTTGCTTATGCCTTTACTCAACCCACTAAGGGTTTGTAAATGTGTAAAGGCTTTTTTTTTTCTAGTTGAGATGAAACTAAAACAGACCATTTTCAAATGAACAATGTGGTGGCCTTTAGAGCAGTTGCAATTCCCACCCTCGGTCTTGTTCTAAAGCATGTCCCTTCGCCCCAAGTCCCCACTAAGCAGTTCCCGTCCTGCTTTGCAAACTCTGGCGAGCATTAGTCTGCCGTCTCTCTGTAAGGAGTCATCTGTCCTGATGGTTTGCATAAATGGAATCATGGAGCGTGTGGCTTTTGGTGTCTTTCTTCTTTCACTTAATACTCTGGAGGGTTTTACACGCTATTGCGTACATCAGTATTTCATTCCTAGCTTATGCCTAAATACAATCTCACTGTGTGTGTGTACCACAGTTTGTGTATCCATTTCCATCTTCCTAGACTGTTATTCTACCCCATACCATGAAACTGAAGCTGGTGTGGACCTGATTCCACAAGGGTTTACTTGAGGTAGCCATTTTCAATGCTTTCGATTATATACCTAGAGTTTAATTTTTGAATAACATGTACACTGTTTTCCACAGTGACTATTCCATTTCATAGCCCCATCAGCAATGCGCAGGGCTTTGATTCTGCCCATTTTTACTAATACTTATTTTTCTTTTTGAAATTAAACCTATTCTAGTGAGTATGAATGATATCATAGTGTGCTTTTGACTTGTATTCCTTTAGTCTGGTGAGCCTGGACATCATTCATGTGTTTGCTGAACAAATTTTCTATGTTTTCCTGAAGAAATGTCGACTCACATTCTTTGCCTAGTTTTTCATTTGATTGTCCTTCTGTTGTCAAACTCGCCAATATTTCAAATGAGCTCTGCATTAGGCACCCAAAAGATTTGGAAAGAGGCAGAGAATACTCCCATAAAAATGAATCAATGGCACAGTGCAGCCTGGGCATGCTGCATATCAAGTTTCGGGCGACTGTTCAGGGTAAAGCCGAATGGTTCCGTAATTAACAAAGCTGGGGGGTGCATGCTGTGCTCTTGTGTGTTTACTTTGCTGTGACCCCTCATAATGAAGCTCCCCCTATCTTTGTTATAAGGTGAGCCAAATGCATCACCGGCTCTGTTGTTTCCCTGACACTCTAACAAACCCTTCACACTCCTTGACAACTTCTCTCTGTGTCCCTTCCTACCTACAAGATGTCTTGCATAATGAGCTACCTGGGGGCAGGAACAACCGTTAAGTTTCCCTGTTTGACTCTCTAAGAAAAGAATTGGAGATGTCTTATGCATTATCTTTGCTTTCTTTTCAGAGATTTATGGAGAATAGCAGCATAATTGCTTGCTATAATGAACTGATTCAAATAGAACATGGGGAAGTTCGTTCACAGTTCAAATTACGGTATGTAGCAAAATAAGACAATACATGATGTTAACAGTTCTTTAGAAAACTCTGAACTGCCAACAGGCCGCAGTTCACAGATCTATAACTGATGTCTGGGATTTGAAGCTATTAGACTGCCAGCCAATGGCAGTGTGTTAACTGGAGTCCCTTGATATGCTGAAATAAACTGAAAGTGTATCTTTTATGACAGTATCTTCCACTATTTGTGGCAGTATTAAAATCATAACTTGGGAAGCCCTACTCCATTTTTGTATAATTAGATTGAGACTAAGAGCATCCTTTAAGAATCAGTTTCTGACTTTGAACTTCATAAATTCCTAGTTGGGATGTTAGAGTTTGGGAAGCCAATAGGTACATTTTTTTACACTATTCATCAAAACGGCTAAGCGGTGATTTCATGAAGTCTGCTTGTGGCCTCAGCATACACGGCATATCATCAAGGACCCGGTTTTTGGTGTCTTGGTAGGGATTTAGTTAGTGCTTTAAGAGGCGGCTTCTCACTGGCTCTGCATTCTGTGTGGGGTTCTTGTGTCATCTTCCACTCATATGCTTTCTTGGAAAATCAGGGTCCTAGCACCTGCCTAGTTCAAGCTCGGCTCTGGCTTGCCGTTAACCTGCCCTCTTCAGGCCAGAGAACATGAGTAAACCTTTGGCCCCCGTGGAAAGACCAGTTTCTGGAGCTTCCTGCCTCCTTCAGGGATGTCTCTACATGACTTCTCTCTGGCCAACTAAGAGGTACCTCTTTGTACTTTGTGCCCAGTGCAAAGGCCAAGAAAAGATCTTCCTACTATAATCATACTTTTAATCTTCACTACTTATTTTGTATCCAAATCTGACAGAGTAGCTTTAAAACTAATTTTCTCCAGTCCCTGGGAATCAGAAAGATTGCATAGGGCCACAGAAGCAGGTCTCCTGGGTCTGGGTATTACAGTGATGTAAGAAATAAAATTAGAGTAAGAAGTCACTCTCTTAGATGGGAGTGTGGTGTTTTCTGGTGTGTGTGTGTGTGTGTGTGTGTGTGTGTGTGTGTGTGTGTGTGTTAAGAATGTTGACGTTGCCACGAAACTGAGTTTGATCTCTGGATACCACCCCCACCCCTGCATGGTGGCAGAAGCAGATGATGCCAACAAGTTGCTCTTTGAATGTCATGTATATGCATAACACACACACACACACAAACAAACATACAAATATTAAGCAATAATAAATAAATACATATTTTTTTAAAAAGTTAAAGTATGTCAGAACAATGGGGATTCTGATGTTTGAGATGTTTTGATAGCCCAGGGCCTTAAGGAATAGCACTTTGAATATTTAAGTTAAATCCCTTGGTTTCTTTTTATCAGTATGTTTACTTCGGGTAACTTCATACAGTAATTTATTCTTTTTAATAATGTACATTAAGTGTATGTAGTTGCCGGGAGTCTCTACTGATTTTAATTGAGAGTAAAATAACTTAGACCTTTGAATTCTGATGTTTTCACAATAAATAAAAAGAGAAAAGAGAGATTTCACTGTGGTTCACTCCTTTAACTTAGTTCTTACAATAAAATCAGAGGCCCCATCATTTTATCGCTGTGACTCCCAGCCCCTCATGCTATTTTGAATCATTGCTTCTGTATTCAAAGAGCATGTGATGGTGCCCCAATCCAGATTCCTCAGAGAACTGGGCACCAGGGATTCCCCCAGGGAGGCTTAGGGCACCTTGACCGTGGTGAGCAGGACACAAGCTGGCCTGGCAGTCTGAAATGAGCACGCCTGCCAGCCCCTTGTGAAGGTCAATGTGCTGCTGAGACCCAAGCAGACCAGGACATGTGTGGGAGCCCTCGTGTTTCTCAGCTCCTGCCAGAGTGAGTGCTGCCACCGCTCCTCCGCTCCCCAAGAGGACCTGGAGGAGTTGGACGCATTGCTGGGTCCAGGTTCTTCATGTAAAGCAGCATCAAACTAGTGATTGCACTGAACCCAGGAAGCAGTAGCCCCGGCGAGCAGGGCTTGCCTCCCTCGAGAATGCTGTCTCCTTCTCCACCTGCAATACTATTGGCCTTCTGTCCTTCCCTCTGCCTTGCCGAGTTTACTCCCTTTGAGGGCTGGGACTGCTTACACTTTACATGACTCTCCCTGGGCCTCCAAGATTTGAACCCAGCAGACAGAAGACAATGATCCAGACAGTGACCTTACTCCAGCTCTTTGGGGCACTCAAGGACATAGGGAGCATCTACCTGTACCCCAAGGCAGACAAGCAACTATGTCATTTGTTAAAGACTGGGAAATGAGCTCTTTATTATACAATGCCAGAATAATTATAGTCTAATTATGTAATACTTTCCCCCTACAATCCCGCCCCCAGCTGCAGCTAAATGTGTAGCATGACTGTCATTCTGCAAGGACACAGCCTGCACTGCTGCTCCCCGTGTTAAAGATGGACACTGCAGCCCCGGAGTCTGAGAATGGGGACTGCCGTCTGTACATTACAAAGCCAATCATTCATTCAAGTTCGATCCAATCGAGCAAATGATGGGGCCGAACTGGAAACTTCCTCTGTGTAGAATGTATTTTAGGGAGAGCGGGCCTAACCCCTTCTGTGCACATTTGTTGAATTGCTCTACTGAACAGAATTCCTGAATAGCAGTGTCCAGGGTGATCCGAGCTGAGTGGCGAGCATGTAGCTCTTCTGATGTTCTTGGCTTCTTTGTCATGAAAGGACCTTGTCACTCAAATAAAGACAGTGACTTATCAACCTCACAGGAGTTTATGCTCTTACAGCTCCAGCGCTCCTTCCCATTATTAATGTAGGAGTTGCACAGAGACCATATTTATTTTACTTCAGACCTTAAGACAGTGCAGTCTACAGTTGTAGAAAGATTCAGGGCCTGATGGGTGAATGTCTTGTGACGCACCACCTCTCTCAGGAACACATCTGTAGAGCCTTTATCTTCACATGGGTTCTGTGCAGCAGCCAGGGCGGAGCAGCAGTGGGCACAGAGCTGTGGACACTTAACATAGCCATCCCTCCTCATCCTTGCCACTGCCCGTGATGGCCACCAAGCAGATCCCATGATTCCCCTGGCCTATTCTTCTGTCTGCCTGACTAATTTTAAGCCTCTGATTGGATGTTAACTCATGTTCAGAATATTCTTAAAAACCATTGCCTTGCTCAGTCCTATCCTTGTTTAAGGTGGTGTGTGCATGTATGTGTGTGTGTGTGTGTTCTGTTTGGGTAGAATCCAGATGAAGTACGTTTCTAAGATACACAGCACAGCACAGCACATGTCAACTCCAGCCATAATTGACAAGAAAACACCAAGAGCCAGAAATTCTCTCCATGTGGTCTCAGCTGCCTGGCACCCTGGTCACCGTGCTCGAGTACAATCAAGCACTCACGTGCACTTTGCACCCACCGTGCCATTGTGCTGTTTATGGACTTCCTACCTGTACCCCAGGACAGCTGCCTTTTCCATCTGAACCTTTGAAACCCAGAGAAGGCACAGAAGAAACAATTACATTACCCATTGTCTTTCCTGTTGTTTTCTGACCTCTGACCTTAAGGATAACGCATAAAAACATCTGAGATACAGTTCATGATTCCCAAGAATAGACACTAATAAGGCTGCAGCTTTTCTCACTGAAAAGTATGAATGATTAATGCCAGCGATTAGGCTCCCTGGTTCTGGGAACATGACTCAAATTGATTGCCCCATTTTGGTGCGGGTTTATTTAAATAGAGCCATCAACCCAAGGAGGTTGAAAAGTCCAAATAGCATAGCTGGTCATGGTAGGGCTAGGAAGGAGAATACTGTGTCATTCCTCGTCCTGAACGGTGTCCCTTAGTGTCAATGGCAGTATAGGGATTTGCTGTCCCTCTGGACACTGGGACATACTGTTCGGAAGCTCTAGGAAGCAGACAAAATGATCATGCCTGCAGCACCTGTCTGCACGTGTAGTTGAGATGCACAGACCCCTTGCAGAAACCCTGTGCCAGAGAGGAATATGACAAAACGTATTCATTAGAACTTAATTACCCAGCTCTCAGAGATGACAAATTACCCTCCGTGGAGTCGGTGTCTCCACACATCACTTCTGAGAGGCACTTAGTGTCTGGAAGGGCTTTCCCATGGAGCTGAGCTCACTCTAACTAGACCAGGTGTGCACAAAGCACTTTTGATAACCCTTAGCTCTTGCTTGCCTCTCACGAGTGAGTGCAGTGGAGATAGTGATAGCAATCTTAGCTTTCCTTTTGATGCTCTGCTGATTTTATAAAACAAACACAGTGGTGGTGATTAGACCATCCACACAGTACGAATGTTGTTGGGTGGGCAATTGGAATGAAGAAATGCCCTGTAAGACTCAGGAATGGCCATGGCATCAGGCTGGTCCCATTCTCTGCCCTGCTGAACAGAGCGTGAATGCTTGTCTTACCTATCCGTATGCAGATAGCTCCATCTCTGCATTCATAGAAATGAGTGTCATCGTTCAGTGTGCTGAGGTCCTTCTTGCCTGCAGGCTGGTTATCTTGCTGCTACTGAGTCCCATTCACATAGACTCACGGATAAAGATCGGTTGCAATTAGTTTTTCTTTTCTCTGGATGCTTTTGCCAGCCTCAGAGAACAAAGCACCATGACTATGACCTTACAGGTAGTAATCCTACCATACTCTGTCTTCTTCCACATGTGGGCCCGAGCACTTTGAGAAATGCCTGTATAAGTCATCCATCACTCAGGTCATTACGAAACCCCATGAAATACATATTTTTACAGTCATTCTCTAGATGGAGAAAATGAGGAAAAGCAAAGACCGTAAGCTGCCCAGGATCCTGTAGCTGGGAAAAAAACAGCCCAATTTTCCTCAGTGTTCTGTCATTTCCTAACAAATAGGTCAAAGTGGCAGCCAATTACACTCCCTCACGGTAGGAAAATAACAGTGAAGAATTTGCCCTACAAGAAGAAATATCCATCCCATAAATCAACCTTTTCCTTTCTTTTTATTTTTTTCCTCTTTGCATTGTGTGAGAAAGCCTTCCTGGATTCTTTATACAGTCCATCTAAATAGCAGGGTTCTAGCCATGTAGTTGCTGTGTTGGCTAGTGTAAAACTTAATGTATTTGGAGTTGTTTTCTATTTGGAAGCTAGTTAAAATCAAAATCACAATTGGAGTCTGATTTAGAATATTTCAGACACCCGGGGGAGGTCAGCAAAGAAGGAGCCACGTAGGAAGCTAGAAAGATACACAGGTGCAAAGAACTAGACAAGGGGGGATCGGATCAACCTGCCACTCCCGTCTTTCTTCATGTCAGTGGGTGTGGCTGTAGGCGAAGTGGCATCGCCATCCTAAGAAAAGGAAAGCAAATGTCTCTCTCTGTGTTGCGAAAGGCCAACATATCTCATGGTCAGTCTGGGCCAGGCTGGGTTGGTTCTTCTCATTGACAGGAACTTGACCTTCTCCATGACCATGACTGTGCCCAAATTACAGCATCGCACATTGTGTTGAAATGTCAAGATGTGAGGAAATACCAGCTTGCAGGATATGAACAGTAACAGAGTGCATAGTGCCAGTAACGCTGGGGTCTGTTGATGTTGCCAAATTAACAAAGTTCAAGCGATGTTTGTATAGCACTAACCCTAATCTTCTCCATCTTTCAGGGCCTGTAATTCAGTGTTTACAGCGTTAGACCACTGTCATGAAGCCATAGAAATAACAAGTGATGATCATGTGATTCAGGTATGGGAAGAAGTGCTTCATTTCATTAACACTAAAATAGAGCCTTCCAGGTTCTACTCTCTCTTTATTTCAGTTACTTTTCCATAATTTTCACATATTTGCAAGAAAGGAAAATCAATATATAAGACAACTACTGATAGACGTAAGAACTGGCTATTCAAGAGAGAACAACAGTCATGTTTTATTATTTTCAAAGTGCATGTATGTGTGTATGCATGAGTGCATGCATGTATGTATGTGTGTGTGTGCGTGCGTGCATATGCACAGATATGCATGCCCGAGTGTATGTGTGGGTGCCTGGAGACAGGGTGTCTGGTACTCTGGAGCTGGAGTCATGGTCAATGGTGAGCTGCCCTGTATTGGTGCTGGGAACTGAACCCAGGTCTTCTAGAAGAGCAGCCAGTGCCCTTAACCATTATCTCTCTAGCCCCATAGAAGAAACTTATTAGCTCATATCAGAACTTTTTTATTTCTTAGGTAGAGGTGGGAGAAAATTTTAGGCCATCTGTAAAGACAGTAAAGACCCAGGGTTGTTTGGCAAATGCTTGTAAGTGGCTATAGGACCAGAATACTTCAGGTACTTGGTCACCTGCCATGGTATTCTTTTATGAAGCACTGTAATACTGCTGCCATCTTTCTAAAGAAATGCACACACAGAGAATCTTCTACCTGCCTCAAAGAGTACTCTGAAATGTCCCTGGTCCCCTGATTAGTCCTGCCCTGGCTGAGGCTGGTGCACAGTGTTACGGAGGAGCAATTGCTTTTACCAGCGACCAGCACATCATGGCTCCTCTGGCACCAGCCTCATTTTGAACCCTCGGATTTCCCCCAGTGTGCACACAGGCAATGCCTTGCTCCTGTCCCAGGTCAGAGGCATTGTAGCACACCACACCTGAGCCCTGTCACGAGAAGTTCCATTGGGTAGTCGCTGCTCAGATCTGTACCTTTGAGAGGTAGATGGGGAAACTGAGGCCTAGCAAAGTAGAGGAACTTATACAAGGAAAGAGACAGCAGTGAGCACTGAAATCAAGTTACTAAGCCATATTTCTGACTCCTAAGCCTTCCTGCCTGAATTCATTTGGGGCTGTTTCAGAATATTCTTGGCTGTCCCTTGAAATAAAACCAACATTTTCCGTACTTTTCTGGCTGTGTTTACACTTCCTGCCCACCCTTCCATATCTTAAATCATATAGAAAGTTGGGTACAAGCAGACATGACCCTTCAGTTCTCCTCATGAGGACACTGGCTTTGCATCTACCTACATCACAGTGGGAAGCTGGGGTGTGAGTCAGAACTGAGGCGAAGTAGCCCTGCCCTCCCATGCCTTCTCCACCCTGACCAGGAACCGAGTCCTTTGCCCCATGGCCACAATCTGTGGTTAGCAAACCTGCATCCCTGGGAGGAGTGATGGGGTGATGTCACATGACATAAATCATGCCCTCGCTCCAGTCTCTTCCACGGACAGAAAAAAAATGAGTATGAGGATAACTGGTACCCACACAGGGGAAGTTGCTCTGCTGAAAGGGAATCTTGGATTCTAACATACGTTGTGCAGTGAAAGGAAGGAGAAGCAGAGCAGAGATGGTACGTGGAGGCGACACTCAGGGACCCTCACCTGGATTTCACATGACACATCAAGGACAGGCTAGTTCACATCAGTGCCCCATCTCAGGGAACTTGAACAGATAGCCGTGTATCCATGGGCATATGTGATACACTTAACATCTAGAAACAGCTTCTTATGTATCAATCTTTCTATCCCTGCCACCTCTAGGCCTCATTCTATCTGCATTTGCTCTGAAAACCTTTGCATGGGCTTCCCCTGTGCTGGCAGAGTTGTTAGCATTTTATCCTCGTTGATCTCTCGAAAACAACCCTGGGAGCCAGGTAGTGTTATTGCCGATGAAAAACAGAAAGAGAGGAGCGAAAAAAATGGAGTCATCTTCTAATGGTTCCTAAGGATTTGAATTTAAGTGTGTTGGCTCCAGTGCTGTCTATGATGCCTCTGGATTCTGAGATTCGAGGATCTCCAACATAAAAAAGAGCTGTAACCATTACTCAGATTTACAGATGGGAAAGCAGAGCCCACACATATGACAATGTAGGAGACAATCAACAGATCAGGAAGAGAAAAGACTCTCTAATATACCCATTTACTCAGTGAGCGTTGGCAGAATAGGAGTCACTAACCCAGCCTTCGCATTTGAGGATTTCAGTGTCCTATGAGAGAGAGACAAATCTCAAGTTCTATGTTATTCATCAGAATTTACCACACAGAAGTCATGGGAGCCCTGAGGAATGGTACCAGCTCAGAAAGAGCAAGGGTCAGAGGAGGTTTCCTGGAGGAAAAGGCACATTGGAGTTGGTGGGGGAGAAATGAGGAAGGGCTTTCTCAGCAGACAGAGTGTAGAGGAAAACCTAGCGAGGGGACGTGCTACCAGCTCAGCCATGATAGGCGGGATTCCTGCCATGCCGAGGGACGGCAATGTCTGTCATGGAAGTGAACTGGGCAGGATCTGGAGGTCAAGAAGATGCTGTCAGCACCCTCTCCCCCTCTTCAGCCACTCCTGTGGTGCCTGATAACCAGAGACTCCTCCACATCTCTTCAGGATTCACAGAAGCTTGCTCCCAAGGGAATACCCGCCCCCTGCAGTATCCCTGCATTACCCACTTCCTGATGGATTCCCCTAGCTAAGGGGAGGGTGGGAATGGCCAGTGAGAAAGCTTCCGAGGCAGCAGATGGATGGGAATTTTTCCCAAAGAAACTGTTGACCCAGGTGCAGCGTGCTCACATCTGCCACCGCTTGTTCTCTCGGCTATGGCTACTCATGTGATGACTGTGGTCTTTAAAAAGAAATTGGTGGAGGACTGGGGTCAGACAAAGCAGTTGCTCCAGCTTCCAGAAGTCCCTGCAGAAGTTTGCTGATGACCCTTCGGATCTGCTGACATCCGAGTGCCCCGTGGGCATCCTCTCCTTGCCCACCCTAACCTCAGCACTGAAAGAGCATGCCCTAGCCCCATAGACTAACTGCATCTGTTATTTACGTGAGGTCAAAGTGCTCCCAACCATAGCATTGATTGATTGATTGATTGATTGATTGATTGGGAAAGTGCGGAGACACATAGCACCAATCAGCTGCACTGCAGTGTCACTAACAGAAGCTGCATGTGATGGTGAGTGTGTGTTGGCTTATTCGTTATTTAGCGGTGCTGGGGGAACTTATGTGTGCCAGGCAAACACGGTGCCACCAAGCTGCAAACCCAGCCCTCTTCCTATTTCTGTTTTCCTGTGAGGATTTCCTTGTTTCATAGGGTAGAAGACAGCAAGTAAAGTTCACCAGCGGTTAGGGCTATCAGCTGGGGGCTTCCTGCTTCCTTCCTGCTGAGGCGTCCTTGCATTTCTCATAGAGGACCAGGATGTCGAGTGAATGAACAAATTGCCGTGTGTGGGGGTACTGCTCCTACAGGATGAAGAAGGAGGGGCCTGCAGCACCCACATTGTAGAGTATTGTCCTGGGGCCCCTTGGCTCTGTATCCCTGTGTCCCCACAACCTCCCTGCGGGGCACACTGATCTATCACCCCTCCTGCTCACAGTATGTCAACCCTGCCTTTGAGAGGATGATGGGCTACCACAAAGGGGAGCTCCTGGGCAAAGAACTCGCTGACCTACCTAAGAGTGACAAGAACCGGGCAGACCTCCTGGACACCATCAATACGTGCATCAAGAAGGGAAAGGTGGGTGCGACCAAGAACCCACCCACACTCCTCCCTTAGCACCCCTCCCCGCCCCTGGATGTGTAAGTCTTTTATCTTTAAGACTGCCTTCTTTAGGAGCATCAAAGTTCAGTGAGCTTCCGTTTGCAGTTTGCAAAGGAGTTGATGGGTTAATTTTTGATACCAACATGATGACACAGGAGCTGATTGTTTTGTGGACAGGCCACTTGCCCCCTGCATGACGCCCCCACTATCCTAGCGTTGCATCCCTGAGCGGGGTTCTACCCAAGTAGCTCCTTCCTCCTTTTCAGTTTGTTGGGGTTTGGTAGGAAGGGCTAGAGAGACCTACTATCCACCTTGACTTGTAGGCTCTGCTGCTTTAGTCGAATATCTCCCATCTTCCTTCTGTTCTCTTTACTCACGGCTGTGCCGTATCCACGGGTAACTCTTCCTCCCCAGCCCTCCCATCCCCAACCTCTTTTTTGCTTCTTCTGGGAAGATGAAGGTGCAGCAGAGGGAAAAGAGATGTTTCCCGGGCTGTCATCTCCTCCCTCTGAGCCGGAGTGAGCTCTTGCTTCTTCTGAGGTGTCCTAAAGCTTCTCACGTGGCTCTGCTTTCTTCTTCTTTCCTCCGTTGGCAGTAGCTAAGCATCATCTTCATTGGAGACGGGAGCACTAGCAGGGATAGAATAAATTTAGATTATAAGAATGTCCAAATTACTTCCAAAATCAGATCGATAAGACTTGAAAATGAAACCAGATACTATAAAGTACTCCTCTTTTTTTTTTTTGCCAAAATAACCCAGTCACATGAGGCAACCTCAAATGGCACAGTCATTAATCACTTCATAAACAAGAGAGATCAAGATATAGCTGCGAGGTACCTCAGTTTCAGAGTTATCTACTCCCAGAAACAGTGGAGAAAACTTCCGCCCTGAGGCTTCCGGTCCTTTATTTCAGTACAGTTCCCAGGGTCCTGTGGCAGCAGGAATCTCTCCCTCCCCTCGGCACCATCTGTGGAAACTGCAAGGGATCGTTGTGACCCTTGGGTGGGAGGTGTCTAGAATCTCAGAAAGCCGAGGCACTTTGGGAAGGATAAAAGAACTACACAGTTATAAATAGATCCTCTGTTTCCCCGTGTAGACAAGCTAGTTGGACTCTCTGAGCCTCAGTTTACCCATCTATAAGTTAAGAATGATACTATCAGGCCTATGAGCTGTTGTGACGATTTTGAGGCTGGCTACTGAACTCTACTGTGGTGGCTCCCTGAGGGAGTGCCTGCTGGGAACTCCAGCTGCCCTGGAGCTCATGACAGACACCCTGGTAGTGGACGCACTGGCCTGGTGCTCCTACATTTATCCCCTGAGATCATGATGGCGTTGTAGCGGGGACAACCGCCCAGCAGTGCCGTGACATGGAATGGGAGTCTGTGGGAAGTTCTGATCAGTCTGCAAAGGCGCAGTGTGGGAGCAGCTGTGGTCTTGACTGAAGGATCTCAAGAGCTCTCTTTGTCCATGTAGGAGTGGCAGGGGGTTTACTATGCCAGACGGAAATCCGGGGACAGCATCCAACAGCACGTGAAGATCACCCCAGTGATTGGCCAAGGAGGGTGAGAGCAAACTCTTCCACTCTTTCTGCTGCGGAGAGGGACCAGGCCCTTGTGGGCATTGTCTGGCACACTGAAATACCATTGTAAACCATAGGACAACACACACAGGAGCACTTTCCCAGTCTTAGGTGGCCAGCAGCAATCTCCAAACATGGTTTCCCTCTTCCCCCACCCCTGTCTCCTCTTCATGGTCTTTCTTGCAGCACCAGCTCTACTCCCCAGCTATGGCTTGGTCATGATTGACCCCCTTGTTCCCAACACCTCTCAAGGTCTCTGCCTGTCCTTCCCCTTGGCAAGTGAATTCCAACTAGCACTACAGGCTTCTGCCCTCGGCCCACGGGGTGCTAATCTTCTCTCTTTTAGGCCCCAGTTTGTTCCATATTGACTTTGAGCTTATGCAAGGGCTCAGAGTGTCCTAAAGGCACTAACCTACAGCAGGATGTGTCTGAACAGGAGCCAATGAAACCTGACCAGAGAACCATGGGGGCAGGGCATGAGAAATGAAACATATGATTCCCTTTCCTTCTCTCAGGTATATTTTGGGGAAAGGCTCAGAGTGCCAGATGGGCCTCCTAACTAAACTCACTGACGAGCCTTGCAGAAAGCATGAAGGTCACTACCACCTAATGGTTTGACCTTGTGAGGAACATGTGACATACTGGTGAAGAAAATAGGACAGCGGTTGTGAGAAACCAGATAGCCCCTCTCACACATGGTTTCCAGGACCACCCGAGTTCATTTCAGATCATCGCGGGATGGAAAATCAGCCCATTCCGTAAGATCGCCTGTCTATTTGAAGGTTGTTTCCCTCCAATTTTCCTTGCTGGATTAGTTTGAAACCTGTCCTTCAGTCACTTGAGAGGTCTGTCCAGTGTTCCTCTGGCATTTCCTCCCTGGCTGGCTTCTGGAGTTTGTGGGTTGTGACAGGCTCCTAAACAAGGCTTGTCCACCACCGGGAGAGGCTGCCTACCCTCCGTATAGGTGCTGGCTCAGCTTAGCGATCCCAACAGTGGCCAATACAGAGCCACAGGAGATGGTGCCTGAGACTGTCCCATTGTCCTTATGGCCCCTCCTAGACTGTCTTCTTGGAAGCAGGAAGCCGAGTCTTTTTCTGTGTGTTTTGCTAGAATCAGTGGGCAATCAAAGTGGAGGAGACATGCTATTGCCTGGTAATTTATATCAGAATAATTTTTTTTCCTGATTTGACAGATGAAGGAAAGAAGTTTTTTTTTTAATCCAGACATGATTTTGTATTATTTCCTCTAATTGTAGGCAGTGAGCTCTCAGAGGCAATTCTGATTTAAAAATGGGGACCTTTTACCCCTTCTTGCTTGGGTGAAGTTCATATTATGAAATCCATCAGTCTTTCCCTATGATCTCGTCAGAGACCCTCCAGTGGAAAGTGAGCCAGGAAGAAGGATGAGATAGGGAGGAAGGGGTGCCCACAGGCTTCTGGGTGTACACTCTCACACAGTGTATTCCACAGCATTACTCCCAAGTGAGGATCTACCTTGAGCTGACTTGCACTAGGTTGGTGCACCTGGCGTCTATTGTCCTAGTGCTCTTGTGATAATGAACAAGACCATGGGCTAAGTTCCTGGATTCAGTTTGTGACTGTTTAATCAAGGGATTTCCCCCCTAAGGCTAAAATAAACAAACAAACAAAAATGCCATCCTTATGGTGAACCACAGTGTGCAGCGTAGGACGTCTAAAAGAAAAACCTCAGTGTCATCGTTACAGTGAGCCATAGCGTACCACACAGGATGTTTAAGAGAAAAAAACAGCAACCGTGAAATTTGGTCACCGTCCAAATGAGTCTTTTGCTTTCCGTGTAAGCAACGAAATATTTGTGTCAGTAGGATTAAAGCCAGCTTTGCTGTGGTAGCATGGCAGTCTCTCCTGAAGAGATCCAGGAGGCAGCTGAAGACCTGCAGGCCAGTGAGGGAGGAGGGGCCGCACCAGCTGGGGCTGCAGGGAAGCCAGGCTCCTGCAGGCAAATGTAGTTCTGTGACCAGATCTGCACTGGGAAGGAAGGGCCTGGCGGTCAGCTTTGCCGTATCCCTGTGCTGCCTTATTGCTTCCTCCTTTTCCCGCCTCACTAATCACTGATTGTTTATGTCATTAGGAAAATTAGGCACTTTGTCTCCCTCAAGAAGCTGTGCTGTACCACTGACAATAACAAGCAGGTACAGTATCCCGTGTCCTCTGCCGCTCTGTCAGCTTGCCCATGCGTCATCCTCGCCCTGTTCTCTGCTTGTCTTTCTCCATAGTTTCTTGTATCTGCTATCTAAGAAGCTGTATGGGGAAGCCTCTGCCAGGATGTTTTTCCAGTTCTCCACAAGCCTGTCTCACTCTCTTTAGAGTGTGCTTTGGTTACGCTATGCCTCGTGGTCTCTCCAGGCTAATACATTCTATGGGAACATAAGATTCTTCCTCAAAACCAAAAGGAAAAATGTTCCACTTCCTATCTTAATTTCTTACACAAATGAAAAGTATATATGCGTGTGAGCAGTCGCTCCTCCAGCTCGCAGCCAAAATAAGAACCATTCCAAATCAGTACTGTGATTCTCTTCTTACATTACATCGTGGAGAGCAGTGCCTTTCGAATGCTGTCTTCTGAAGTAAAAGAAACTTAGGGAGGTTTTAGGTTTAAAAATGCCTTAAGGTGGTTTGTAATGTTCCAGTATTGCTGGAAGTACTTTTATGTGATTTATATTTTTCTATTTGATCATGGAGTGTCCATCTCATACCTTATAACTTCTGGACTAGAAAGTATGAAATAAATACGGCTATCAGTGAGCTACTTTTAATGCATAAACTACGATGTTTGACTTTGATTTTCAAAGAAGGGACAGTGTCTCTTAGGAATTTCGAAGACACCTAGGGCTTAATCCATCCTTTCCTCACATAGTGGGGATGATGGGGGCAGGATGGGTGTGGATGGATGAAGAGCTGAACTGGCCACAAGACAGAAGCCCCCTAGGCTCCTCTTAGAGAGGAGTCCTGGAGGGAAAGAGGGGCCAGATCATGTGACCTTCACGGAGTCCCAAATGTCAAAAGTGTCTGCGGTCATATGTTGGCTCAGAAGTTTGAGTCCAACCAAAAAAGCATCCATTGCCACTGGGTACCTAATCTGGGGTCAGGAATGATTTGTTGATAGCACCCACCTGGAAAGGATGTGGATGCACTGTCACTGGAGAAAAAAACATCATCAAACAGCCCCACAGAGACACATCAGGAGCAAGAAAGAGGTTTGCACGAGAGGCAATAAGCAAAGGGAGAGGGATGTGGAATCCTGGTATCCCTTTAGAGATGGACTTATGTATATGCGCGAAGTGGTACAGGCCATTATTTTCAGTCTGTGGACCCACAGAGGGGACAGGGAGACTTACTTCCATCCATTCTCATGCCAGAAATTAAGCAGGTACAATTCATGTCCAAAATCCAGCATGCCCGTCTCCCACAGAAGCCATGGCAGGCTCTATGCAACATCAATATCAGTTTATTCCCTTGCATTTTAGCAGGGGATGGAGCTGAAGTCAGGCAGTTTCTCCTCCGCACTCCCCCTCATTTCTTTCTCATCCAGTGAAGCAACTTCCAGAGCCCCTATTATCCATCCCTGTACCTCCACATCCCCCACTCCTCCATCCCACTGGTCCTTCATGACTCAGCCCAAGAATCTTGAAGTCGCTCCTTCTTCCCCAGACCCCCAAAGCCCCTCTCTTGCTTTGCCTCTGTCCCCGTTGTCACAGCTAGCTGTGTGCTAAATGGCCGTCCCCTCTCTAGCAATGTCACAGGCTTTGCATGCCAAGCTGAGAGCACATAGTAGGCCTAGGGCTGTTGGTTAGCTTAGGGGAAGTAGTGTCTCAGTCCTGGCCTCCCGTGAACTCTGCCTGCTGCCCACAGAGAGCGGGCAAACCATTAGCATAGGATGCCAGGACACGGAGGCCGCCTCCCCTCTGCAGCTCTAAATAGAAACCCCTTTGCTACCATGAATCAGTTGCTGTTCTGAGAAGAGCGAAAACACAGAGCTTGGATCTCCTGAGCTATTGACGTCACCTAATGGTGCAGCACAGGCCTGAGAGACTCTTAGATTTTCCAATAATAAAGCAACTTGTCCCTCCGGCTGGCTACAGTACGTTTCTTTCTCCCCAAAGAAGGCTGGAGCCATGGAGATGGCTCTGGGCTGGGCAGGGCTCTTGGAGCCGAGCAGGCTGTCTGCAGGCATTTCTTCGGAGGTGCTGCTTCTGGGGTCCAGCTCTGACGTCAGAATCAACCCGTGGGCTGGCATTTGAACAGGGAATGGAGCTGTGTGCCAGGCAGTTCACTTCTGGCCATGGCTGTCATCAGCAAAGATTCTTCATTCGTCTCTGAGCCCTGAGCTTTCTGCCAAGGCTAGGAATCTCAGCAAGGTATGTCTGCTGCACAGGCCTGTCCCCTTCACATGTGCTGTCCCTAGAGCCTCACCAGATACCTGTTCATCACAGGCACCCAGAAACTATGGGCCAGAGACAGGTAAACAGGTTAAATAAAGTGTAGCCCAGAGGGAGAGAAAGCTTAAACTGGACAGGCATCAAACCCCAGTTCTGGGGAGGCTGGAGAAGGCCCAGGGACATGGAAGACCCTGGGCCTTCAAAACCTCTAGTATTTACTGTCTGACTCTCTACAGGAGGTATTCGCTGACCTTAATTGCGGAAGATAAATTTCTTCCCTGCATTGCCCACTTGCTTAGGCCACTTCCAGCCTCGGTTGCCCAGACTTACCCAGTCACACAGGCCCTGGACGTCCTTTGTCTTCATGTCACGCCTGCGTCCTCTCCCAGAGCCTGCCTTCAGTCTCTTTTTACTGCCACAGAAAGCATGCAAAATCCTAGGCCCCTGGTTTCATTTGCCTTCTCACAAATAAGAAACCGCGTGTGAAACTGCAGGCACCCAGCACTGCACAGCCATGGTCCAGTCAGATATGAACAGGGAAGAGGTGTAGAAGACATCACCATGCCAGAGCCATTCCTAAACTGGCTCGGGGCCTTATTGACCGCAGGGGACCTCTTCATTGCTAGGTCTCCACACCTGAGTGCTTATGCCCTCCTCTCAGTCTTGATGGTGACGATATAGTGAGCATGGCAGTTCCAAAGCCTATGTGCTTGAGAGCAAAAAGCATTAGAAGCCAGCATGCAGGAAGACAGGACTGCGGTGTACATAGTCCATCAGGTAACACAGGCTTTCTGTGGAGGTGTGACACATGGGGCTATGGAGAAGTCATTGGGGAGGCGCTGGTGTCTCCTGCCCATTCCACAAGGAAGTGATTTCCTTAAAGAGTCCTGGAGCTCTGCTCTCTGGAAAGAGCCTCCCCATCCCCCAGTGGGTAATTGTGAGGGGGTGGGGAAAGCAGCCAGGCTCAGAGGAAATGTTCCCGCTAATCAACTGTCCATGGTGACCGCTGATGGAGGGCGGAAGGCTGCCACTCTGGCCCAGTGTTACACGGTGCTTCCTTCACAGAAGTAGGAAGTGGGGGTCCCATTTCTAGAGCTCCCTTGACACCTCCCCAGCCTTCCTTCATGGTAGAACTCTTGTTTCCACTCACCTGATCGCTGAATGGCAAGCAGCTATTGAACCCAGTGAGCTAGGTCACTTGGGAAATCTCGGTGCTTCTACTTCAGTGGGACACCAGTCTGGGCACTGACGCTTGGCCATCGGAGGGTCAACACCACAGTGAGGATATGGCTTCATTGAGAACAGTGGGGGGCAGAAATGAGAGCTAAGGTAGCCAAACCTACAGTGACAAAACCTTACTGTGAGGTACAGATTATTATTTTTTTTTTGAGGGGGCAGTGTTAAAACTGTGAAGTCAGAATGTCCATGTCCTCTAGGGTGGGTCCCAGTGCCCTGTCTTGTTTGAGAGATACTGGCCAAGGTGGGTGGCTTCAAGACTCAAGGGCAGCAACTAACCCTGGCTGGTGGCTAACTGATCACCGCTCCAAGAGCAGAACCTGTGCTGGTTTAAAAGTTAAAAAAAGACTGTCTTGAGAGTTTACTTCACCCTCCAGGCCTCTTCCTGCCGAACAGATTCCATGTTGAGCTTGCCCCTCATCTAAACCATTGTGTCTCATGTGACGTCACAAACAATATCTACTTGTTCTTCAAGATACACATCCAAGTGCGACTCCTTCCAGTTGAAGAGAGAAGGCCACTCCAGCTACAGCTGCAGGGGCCTCTGGGGTGGCCACTCCCATTGAGGAGTGTGCTTTCTGTCACTGACTTGACACCACAAGGCAAGAGTTTGGATGGACGTGACTCACAGCAGGTGTCCTGGAACATTTGTTGATATATTTGGGAAAGCCACTAGGTCAACCAACTTTTTCACATTTTTCCATTTAGCTTTCGTATATAGTTATTTATATGGAACTACTTAAGGGAGGCCTCTGATATCAGGAAAGCACATTTTGAACAGGCAACCCCTGAGCACTGAAAGGAGAGCCTGCTAGGCTAGAGGCGCTGAGGGTACAAGACACAGAACCTACAGTAGGGAAGGGGGCACAGAAGGGACACTGGTGGTACTGTGGTAGTGCCTGGTAGGATTGTGCGCATGCATGGAAGGTCTTGGCTCAGAGAAAGGAGAACATTTTTAGTCTGGTAGTGGCATTGGATGGTAAAGCTGTAGTCTGCTGGTGGTGGCGTTGGCTGGTTAAAGCTGTAGTCTGGTGGTGGCTGTCTCTGATAAAGCTGGTTTGTGACAGGCTTTGTGAGGTTCAGAGGTCTGATGTCAAGAAAATGCATTGCATGACAAAGGGGACGGGAAAGGGGCAGAGACAGAGAGACAGAGACCCCAACGTACAGATCGGTGTTGGCTTCTCAAAGCAACAGCTAAGACCTGAAAATCGGAGAGTTTTGCTCACTCGTGTTTCATGTAACATACGGAAACTTGTATTCTTGCAAAGCTGCAGCTAGTAGCCAACCTGTCAGGAGCCTTCCGCTTCACAGGAAGGACCTGCTAAGGTCTGGACGTGTTATTCCTTAATGTAAACGGAAATACCAGCTAACACTCACACTGAGTGCCACCATCAGTTTCAGCCGTCAGCTGGTCACATTACAGGCCAAGGGAAAATGTCAACAAAGGCATTTTATATAAGAATCGGTTGCTCTAATTTACGGTAGAATTTACAATAGGGGAATTGTAATTTTTGTAGTATTTAGAAACAGTGTGTTACCTGCAGCTTTTAAATCAAGGTCTGGGGAGATTATAACGACACAGCTCAGATCTGCCATTGTGCTGAAAAGGCCACTGCAGACCAGGTGACAATAAATGGCAAGGATGTGTTACAATGCAGTTATTTTTACAAAGTCGCCTGGGCTAGAGTTTATTAACTTCCCCTTTATACCTGGAAGATTATGATAGACTTAGATGAAGGCACCTGCATTTTGCACTGAGCCTCTGGTTAAGCCTTTTCCTGCATGTCACTTTCATCCGCCTCCAGGGTCTGGTCCTCACTGTGAAGGACCTATGAGTCCCCAAGACATCTAGGAAGCAAGCGATGCATAGTCTGCTCATCTGCCCTCTATCATGACATGTGATAGGTCCCTGTGTCCCCATCTCCTCTAGGACTGAACTCACTGAATTGGTCAGTGAGGCTTTTGAGAAGCTTGTGCCTACCTGTTCTGACTCTGCCAGGGCTTGATTGCCATGTGTCTTCTCCTGGCGTCTTCATCACAACCCTCTTAGGACACTGTCATCATTTTTGACAAATGAGGAAACTGAGGTTTGGAGCAGTCAAAAAATGCATCTGGATGTCACATAGTGTAAGTGACAAAGTCAGGATTTAACCCCAAAGTTGTTAGACGTGTGGCTCTAAAGCAAGACACGGGCTTGTTTAGTCTTCTGGGGTGGGAAGCAGGGGATGACGTCAAAAAGAGGTGTTGACTGAGGTGCAGGTGTGAAGTGTGGCAGGAATGGAGAGGATAGTTCCCTGCAGAGACTAAGAGAAGAGGGTGTTGCCAGGCTTGGCTAGATCCGTTGCTGAGAGTGGGAAGTTTAGAACTGTGAAGGCACTTGGGGCTCAGTCAAGGGCTACCCGCTGTCTCTACACGTCCTACTCTGGGGGCTACTCTGGCGATTGTCTCTGGATGTTGGAACTAAAATCGATCGCTGTGTGGATGGGGCCCTACCTCTGTGATGTGCGTAGAAGAAGGTCACTGTCAAGCAGTGTGGAGATGTGGAAAGGCTGAGGGAGGGAGTTAGCTAACTAACTGTCCACAGGGGTCTCTCTAAGGGAAAGCTGGAGCAGCAGAGCAACTCACTCCAGGTATCCTCTGGCATGCAGTGGTGTACTGTCAACTGCTGATTGAAGCATTGCAGAATTCGTTCTGTCATGAGCTACTTTTTGTTCGGTGACTAGATACCAGACACGAAGCGAGGGAGGCAGGGCCTATTTTGGCTAACAGTTTGAAGAGAGACATGGAAAAGAATGTTCCTTACCTCCTCACCCTCAAGATTGCTCACCTCCGATGAATTACTTGCTCCAGTAAGGTTCCACTCCCTCAAGGCTCCCCAATCCTCCGAACACTGTCACCAGCTGGGGACCAAGCGCTCACACACAGGAGGCCATGTTAGCCTCCAAAGCACAGCACATCCTCGTCATACTTGAGCAATGCGTGGCCAGTGCACACCTGAAACCCACACCATGACGCTGTCTGCTCTTTCGCATAAAGCGCCTTTTGTTCCAATGGTCGTCGGCGCAGCATTCATAACCATGAAGATTGTGCATGGGCTTCTGGCCCTTTCCTTCCATGTGACTCATTTAGATATAATTTCTAAAAGTGAAATTCTGAGAAGCGTGTGCTCTTCCGGCGTCAGTCACGGGACAGTGGATTGGGGTTCCTGCTCCTTAGGTTCCTCCTGCTGCCCTGGGGAAATCTCATGCTAGCCCCTTGTCCTGGCTGCTTAGGAGGACTGGATTTAGGGTATGGCCCAAGGACACTGGAGAAGGCTGTGTGCACAAACGTTCACTGTGACCAGTGTGTCCCTAAAGCCAGAAGCACCGTGGATGGAGTGGGTTCTCTGGTACTTTTCCTTCGTATTTGTTAGTCAACACCAGATGGCTGTGGGCTGGGAGGCGTAGCAGGTGTGACCTGCGTGCTTGGGGTAAGTGGGAGTAATGGAAGATTAGGTCCCCCAGGTGCTGTTCCCTACGCAAGTGCTATGGGGTACTTCACACCGTGAATGAACTAGACCTAAGGGGTGATGAAGAGAAGCCATGGGTGATGCACCGCACTCCGGCTGCTTAGGGATTTGTGGAGGACCGAGAGAAGGATCCTCCTGTTGAGAGGACTTCAGGGGCTTATCTGCAGAACAGTGGCCCGGGGAGGTGCCAGCGAAGACAAAGACTGCAGTGTGCTGAGGGGCTAATGTGGCAGGTCTCGGCTGTGGCCACATGTTGCAGTTACCTGGAGAGTTGGAAGTCAGGACAGCATGGTGACGTCCACTCTGTGGTGTGTCCCAGGGGCCCTGGGGGAGGCTGGACGAGGTGATTCCTGAGATTTTCCACAAGGGATTCCATTGTATTCCCTTAGTGAAACCTCCAAGCTAAGAGGAACCTTGGCAGGATGTGATCAGGTTACAAGAGCCCAGGGCTCTTTCTGCTGGAGATGATGGGGGAGGGGAAGACCATAGCTGTGCAGCCTAGGGGAAGGGTGACTGGTTTCTTCTACTCACAGCGGGGAGTAGACACTGAGAAAATGTCAGGGATAGGGACTATGGTGTCATTGTCTGTTTGCCTTCCTCCTGGGCCTTGGCATGAGAAATAACCGTGGGGTAAATGCATCCAGGGAAAGCAACGCCACAGGGCTCCCAAAAAATGGTTCCTGGGGCCCAGGACCCTGTGTCATGCCACAGGCCTAAGAGATGAGCCTGGCCTGGGTTTAGCCTTACAGCAGGCCAGCAAGGGAAACACCTCTTTTGACTGAGTAGGTGAACACCATGGTTGAGACCCTGCCTGCTGTGTCTCTAGCCTCCTAGAAGCATTGGAAAGCAATGGCTTTTTTCTGAAACATTATTTCTCCATAGCCTTGGTTACAGGCCCCAACATGTCTCTTTCTCCCATGCCTGACCTGACAACACAGACGTAGAACCAACCCCTCCCTCATCTTCCCCCAAGCCCATTGTCTGCTTCAGCCGACAGGTGTTTGAGCTTTTCTTTTCTTTTCTCCATTAATGTTTCATAGTTGTGATATATGACAGGGAAGAAAATGGCGTGGGTGGGATTTATTTAGTTTGCTGTTTAATTTAAAGTTGAAAAATTCACCCATAACCCTTTGGGGCATTAAAAGTATTGTTTTTTAAAATTATCTTTAATAAATCATTTTTTAGTGGGCTACAGGGCTGAAACTCCAAATCTTATTTCTCTGCCTGTCACTGCTGGGCTCCATCCAGGTGACAAACTGTCTGCCCTATTATCTGCAGAAGCACAGAATTCTGTGGACGTAGTCACATGACACTTAATGAAGTGACACGTCCGAGAGCTACACCCTACACCGTTGGCTGATTTGGTCATTGTGCAAATGTCACAGAGCGTGTGCGCACGAGAGAGGGTCACAAGTGTCATCAGCTCATGCCATCTTTTGGGATCACTGTTGTCTATAAATGGCCCAACTCTGATAGAAATGTCACGGTGGTTGACAGGCACACCCAGGTTCTGTCCCAGAGTGGCACTTGGCTGTGTGGGGGTGACATGGCCTGCGGGGAGGAGCCTGGGAACATCATGGTGGGCAGGCCTGCAGGTGTGAGCCTGAGCCTTTGTTGTGATGGATGCCTGCCAGAAGCTGGGGAGCAGAGGAGCCGGTACTGCAGCCTGCGAATCTGGCCTTGTGCTGTAGGCTGCGTTCTTGCAGTTGAGTGCACAAGCTCAGACCTGCAGCACACTTTCTGGCTATGACCTTGGCCTCTGATTCTAGAAATTCATTTGGCAGCCTCGAGATCTTTCTGGTTCCCTAAGGCTCCTAAAGGCTCTGCTTCACAGTTCCGACGAGGCAAGAAAGTGGGCAGCTTTGGTGGCCATAGCGGCCCACCCATCGCTATTATTGCTGAGCCCACCCCCTGGCTACTACGACTGTTGGCTCCAGTGTTCTGGCTGGGACCAGTGAGACTAGGGTAAACTTTGCAACCTCTGTGTTCTTCCAGGAGAATAAGGAACTTTAGGTCTGGAAGTCACTTGGGTTCCTGGGAGTTGGACCTTTAACCCTCTGTTGTCAGTAGCGACATTTCCAGAAGGAAGTGTGACACCCCCAGTCCTCTACCAGAGAGCCCCTATTTTCTCCAGAACCCATGAGCTAGGGGCTCACCTCTCCCCTGGTGTGCCCCACTCCCATCCAGTGTCATCTCTTCTACTTGATGCTTAGACCATTTACTTTTTTCCTTCAAATTTAACCTGGCCCTTGCAGCCTCTGAAGTCTGTATGGGCTTTAAGTCCCAGCATATGGTCCCTTGGCCCTCCTGTAGCCTGGATTCTCCTATTTCTCCCCAGATCCTCTACTCCAGCAGGCCAATCCATGGAGTGCCCTGTTTCAGGTCTCAATTCCCCTATATATATTCACAAGGAGGTGTGTGGTCTTGGGTTTTGTTCATTCCTCAAAACCCCAATGTGGTGGGAGAGAATGACCTAGTTTCTCCCATGAAGTGTCCCCTTGACAGTGAATGCCTGTCATTTGGATATCCGGAACATAGAAAGGAATCAATAGATTGTAGGTGCGCCTCTCTGCATGGCCTCTGACAACATGCCTGTGTGCCCCTCACAAGGCAAAGCACATCACTGGCACCCTAGAAATTCACTCATTCCTCTTCCCACACTGAGCTCTGCCCCTCCAGCTGTCTGGTTCCTCTCTACTCTATCATAGAATAAACAGAGTCCTATAATATGTACATACTGTATGAAGCATTTTTAAAATGATTTTAAGACTTAATACTTTTTGGTGTATGGGCCTCATACACCATACACTAAACAGATTTTTTTTGGTTGGGTTTCTCTGTGCAGCTTTTTAGTGCCTGTCCTGGAACTAGCTCTTGTAGACCAGGCTGGCCTCGAACTCACAGAGATCCGCCTGCCTCTGCCTCCTGAGTGCTGGGATTAAAGGTGTGCGCCACCACCGCCCGGCTCACTAATCAGTTATTATTGCTGAATAGTATTCTGTTGTGAACGGTTTGTTTATCTGTTGTCTTATTGGTGGCACCTGAGCTGTGTCTGCTCTTGCGCTGTTGTGAAGGAACCTTCTATGTATTCTTGTGCTTGCGTTGTTGTAAGTGATTTTCCTTTCCTTTGGGAGCATGGCCAGCAGCTTACTTACTAAGTCACAGATTCGGTGTGTGTCTGCTTTATAAGCAACTGCCAGTTCTTTCCTCCCAAGAAGTTCTTCCATTTGGCAGTCCCCAAAGCAGTGAGCCGGCGAGGCCAATACACTCTTGTCGAGAGCCAGTGTTGCTGCAAGCATTTTTAGCCATTGGCCGGTGTGTAGGATTTAGTGTGTAAATTTGTCTCTGCAGAGTGCCTGATACTGTGCACACACTGGGGACCAATGACCGAGAGGTTTCCCATGCATTGTTGGTCTTTTGTTTATCCTCTTTGTATACTGCCAATTGGAGGCCTTTGGCATTTTAATTGGGTTGCCTTTATTATTGAGTTTATCTTTGTTATACGTCAGTCCACTGCCAGATATGTTTGCTCATGTTTTCCTCTATTTTTCTATTTATTTAACAATATTTGGTTGAACAGTTTCTAATTTACAAAGCTTACTATGTCCGTGTGTGACAGATACTGCTTTCTGTGGTCTTCTTTGCCTGTCCCCAAGTTCTAATGATATTTTGTATTTCTTTTAAAAGGTTAAATTTTGAACTTTTACATTTAGGTATACATTGCATCTAGAATTTCTTTCATGGTGTCACCAGGGATAAACTTAGTGTCTGCCTATAAAGATACCTGATTATTGAAACTCTGGCATTTATTAGAAGTACTTCTCCCCCCCCCCCACTGAATGAATTATTTTGACATCTTTAGCAAGTAATTACGTAGTGGCCTGCCTCCAGACTCTTCCACTATGCTGCTTAGTTTGTGAATCCATACACCAGTTGCATACACTCTTAACCACTATCAGTCTTGAAGTCAGCTACTGTTAAGTTCTTCCTCTGGTTTGTTTTTGTGTTTTTTTGCATTTCTGTGTAACTTTCAGAATTAGATTGGTAATGTTTACCCTACAAGCATGCGCTGAGGCTGGAGAGCAGTTTAGAGAAACCAGAAATTAAGGATTGAATCTTCCAGTCTATAAGCAGAGAGCTCCGCTTTCTCTATGAAATAATTACTTTGGATGTATCCCAGAAATGTAGCTATGTTGTCCGTGAGCCTCCAAGACCTGTTTGCTTTATGGTTCATTAGAAAGATTCAGAGTCTAAGGCAGTGATACCGTTTGATTGCAGGGAGGAGATGGGAGAAGGGAAGCTATCACAGATAGAGCTGGGAGGGCTCCTGGCCACACCCGCCTTCCTCCTCCCTTCTCCGCACCGGAAAGGAAATGAAGGGACTCAACTTCTTGTTCTTTTTGGGTTCAAAGTACTTTATAATTTGTTTGTTTGTTTCTCTTTGGTTTGGTTTTTTGAGACAGGGTTTCTCTGTAGCTTTGGAGCCTGTCCTGGAACTTGCTCTGTAGACCAGGCTGGCCTCTGTCTCCTGAGTGCTGGGATTAAAGAAGTGTGCCATCGCCATCTGGCATAATTTCTTTTTAATTTCTTCTTTGGTCCATGGGCTATTTAGAAATTTCAGTTTGGATTTGTTTAATTTCTAGATATACATATTATAGATGTTTTTCTGGCAATTTTTGCTTTATTTCCACTTATTGTCAGAGAACATACTTTGTGCTGTTTGGATCCACTTAAACTTTATTGAAATCTTTTGTTTGGGCCAAATACAGGTCTGTTTCAGTCAGCGTTTCAAAAAAGATTCCTTTGAAAAGGCTGTGTTCTTCTTTTGTTAGGTGGAATGTTCTGTCAGTCTCAGATGAAAGCAATGATCATATTCTTCATATGAGAAGCAGCGCTGTCTTTTCACCATTTGGTTCTCTGTGTTCGTCTGTTTCATTTCTCTATTCCTTTATACAGACTTTCTTTTACATTGTTTGGACAATTTTTAAGATGTCATTCTTTAATCTTTTGAATGTTGGTTATATCTTATTTTTAATGATGCAGAATTATTGAGAATTGTATAACAATACAGAATTACTTAGAATTACTGTACACAGCTTTACCTTTCCACAGTGTTCTTAACCTAATCGTCCACCAAATCGTGTAGAACATAAAGTCTTTGTGTTATAAGACCTGGTTGATGCCTATCCACCCATTCATTACACTATAGTTTTCGTATATATAACATCTAGATATAAAGATAGATAGATAGATAGATGATAGATAGATACTTCATCAGATAGTGTTGGTATTTTTGCTTTAAACATACATGTTTTATAGAAATTAAGAGAAAAAGATCGAGTATTTGCTATTCCCTGAGCACTGGAGCCTGGGGGAAAGGCGATGTGTACTGTTCTTCCCTCTCTCTGACTAGTTTTGTGCATTTGGGAAAGTGCCATGGCCATTCAGCCTCAGCCTCCTCCTTCCGTGACATGTGAGTCAGGATCATAGGTGCCTGCAGGCTGCACAGAACCGTAGAGTCCCACACAAACCCTCTCCACTTTGGGCTCTCTAAGTCTTGAGAAGTTTCATAGCAATATGACATTTTAGAAACTGAAGCTATTGCTGAAGGAGACAACAGATTTATCCATCCACCCTTTAAAAACCACTACCATCTATGTGAGGATTAGGTGTGGGCATAGTGATGTGGCCACTGACAAAGCCCATGGCTATATTTCTGGATATCTCCGCTGGCAGTTTTGTTGCGGGGTGATGAGCAATCTCCTGGATTTGTACCCACTGTACTCTTTTACCTAGTTCTCCTGCCTTGTCATGGGGACCAGTTTTGTCCCAGGGGTGTGTCTCATGGAGACCTTTAGTAATGAAGATTCAATGCACATAGCCCTAGCAGGCAATGTCAGGGTAGACAGGTGACCTATCCAAATGATCCAAATGAATTGTTACCTGGATAGCTTGAACAAGAAGTTCTCTAATCCTTGCTTTGGAGCATGAATTCTAAATGGAATATTCTGGCCTATCTTCAGCACAGTGGTGCCTGTGTCTGTAACACTGAAAAGTTAGGGTTAAAAAAACAAAAACAAAACAATAAAGTCCAGCTCTGGGGGCTGGAGAGATGGCTCAGCGGTCAAGAGCATTGCTTGTTCTTCCAAAGGTCCTGAGTTCAATTCCCAGCAATCACATGGTGGCTCACAACCATCTGAAATGAGATCTGATCTCCTCTTCTGGCCTGCAGGCAGACACACAGACAGAATATTGAATACATAATAAATAAATAAAATATTTTAAAAAAAATAAATAAAGTCCAGCTCTACTTAAAGTCAGAATGCCACCTGACTGGGCTGGCTCCCATCCATGACCCAGTCTCTGCGTCCTATCACCCAGAATTCCCAAATTCTAGTGAGGAGGCTCTTGCTTGTGCTTGGGTGATACTCGTGTTTGGCAGGGTCTAGAAATTTGGGCCAGATGGATTTGATGTCGACGTCTGGAAATTATCACTGCTGCTTCATTCATGCTTTTCTTCCCCTTTGGGGAGCGCAGTCTGACCCCTCACTGCCTGCCTTTCTAGGGGAGCACTTCCAGAACAAACGGGGCGGGCCATCACCATATCCTAGCATTTCTTGACTGTGAGTGCCGGCCTTCAGACCGACTAGGAGTAGCTGCAGCATTCCAAGGAGCAAATGGCTAAGTATGAGGTTCAGTTTCTTTTGTCAGGATTGAAGGTGCTTCCGGCTCACTTTTGGTTCCTCACCCACTGGGAGCCACAGGTTCTCTGCTACGCCCTTGGTACCTGGAGCCTGGCCTAGCACCGAGTATCATCAAAACATTTCCTGGATGAGCAGACTCACAGGGGTGACATGCCTGGTTTTGTCTTCTTGTAGACAGTAAATAGAACCTATATCTTTGCTTCATAAGCCCAGTAGGTATGTCTGAGTTAAATTAGAAGATGAGGGATAATTAGGCATGCCTTTTGATTCTGGCGGTGATTACTTACAAGATGTAAGCAGAACATCTGATGAAGGATGTTTTCCGAAGCTCGGGTCACAGAACCACAAAGCCGTCTTTTGCTGCTAGCTTCTCATTACTCACCGTGGTGCGCTGGCTCTGCCTGCTCGCTGGCTCCAGAGACCTGATTTATTAAGCCCTGGTCCTGAGACTCCCTTTTAGTGTGTGTCAGTCAGAGCAGAATGAAGCCTCAATGTCATCAGGACTAGGAAAGCATTAGATCTTTGCAATTCCCTCATTCTCCCGACAACGTCTAGCAGGCACATGGGCTTATATTTTATTTGGCAAACATCTCATTTGGCATTGACAATTCTTTAAGAACAAAACATTAGGCAAAGAGAAATTTCTTCCTAAGTCTGTTATACATAATTTCTTCTTGTTGCTGAGCAGTGAAGGGACCTAGTTGGAGGAACAACAGCATTAAAGGGAAGACCTCCCAAGAATTCTGCTGTATTCACCTCTCAGGAAACCAGCCCACCAGAACTCAGCTCTGAGCTTCAGAGGAAACGAGGTCACAGGAAATGTAATAAGTCACAAAATCCAGATTTCTGAAAAACAGAATCCAGCCATGAAAGAAAACCAGAGAGGCTGGCATCATCCCAGCTGCCAGGTCACAGGCCATCCCACCCTCTCAGGTCACAAATTCTTTAGCACAGCCCCCGAATCTGCACTCTCAGCTTCACCTTGGAAAGTTTCAGCCCCACTACTGGGTCAAAAGCTGTAGGGTGGGACCTCACTGTCTTGGCATACCTTCCGGGTATTTCACAATCCTGTCTTACCCTGCCCTCAAAAGAAGGCGATTGTTAATTTTAGATGTCAATTTGTCTAAGTTATAGAACTTGTGGATGGCTCTCTCTGGGTACGTCTGGTAGGGAGGTAGACAGAGACGGGATCTGAGTCAGTGAAAGGAGGTGCTTCCCTGGGCTGGAGATCTGTCTTCAGCTCCTTCACGATGGTGCAGAGGGTTCTTAGTGACTCAGACCCCAGGACCAATACGTTAGACCCCCTTGCCCTCTTGCTTGAGACTGCCTCCTCCAGCATTTCCTCCAACAATCTGCATAACAAACCCCTGAATCTGTCAATGTCCCCCGATGGACTGGGTACCATTGCTTACACCGCGAGGAAGCAGAGGCCTGGTGAAACTCCTGAGTGCTCATGTTTACAGCTACAAAGGGAGGGCTCAAAACACCTGTTGCCAAAAGTTAGGCTCTGACAGAGTTCAGTGGAAGAGCTCTTGCCTAGCATGTTTAAGTCCCTGGGCTTTGTCCCCCAGACTGCAAAATGAAAAACACCCCAAACCTATTACTTGTCTACTTTGCCAGTGTGGTCTCAAACTCGGATGTGGAATGAACCACCTGGAGATAGTTATTAAGGCACAGGTTCTGGTTCTGTCAGTCCAGAGAGAGATTATTGGTAGACCTAATGAGCTCCCTGGGATTGGCAATGTTGCTGATGCTTTGGCCACACCCCGGGCATGACGTGCCCCGCGTTACCTCAGGCTGCCTAGGTCTACAGACCAGCCTCAGATGAGGCTCATCGAGTCCTGACTGCTCTGGGCCCACTACATCAGTAGGCCTGACTTAGGGACTCTTGGGTAAGGACAGTGCATTACATATTTTGATTGAGCAAAATATACAAAAATAATTACTGGGACTAGAGAAATGGCTCAGTGCCTAAGACCACCTTCTGCTCTTCCAGAAGACTGAGTTCAGTTCCTAGCATCCATAGCAGGTGGTCAACTCTACACCCTCCTTAGGCTGCCAAGTGTACCTGCACTCACACATGCAAGCCATCCCATACATAAAAATATATATCTATAAAAAGTATTTTACTGAGAAAAAACATGAAAGCATATCTCTGTAAAAATTCCAGATGTGTGCAGAATGTGGAGCCAGTGGCCACCAGCCTGGCATTCAGGGACATTTGACAGAGGGACACCTGTAGTATCTGAACGTGTAACTGTGGCATTGCAAAGGATGCTTCAACTTTCCTGAGGGGTGTAAACGTATACGGGGCTGACATTTGTAACTGTCCGGAAGACAGCTTGGGATTTGTCTTTTGAATCTTGTGTCAACTTAAACATTCATGTGCCCTTTCATCCATGTCAGCCCACTGCACGCGCCCTTGACAGGAGAAACATTTTAAATGTTGTCCAGATAAAAAGGAAGAGACGCTGTCACCCTGCCGATTAGGTTCACTGTCTTAACTATGGGGATGAGTCTCTCCTCCCCGCGCCACACACACACACACACACACACACACACACACACACACACACCAGGATCAGCCTCAGTGCGCCGAAGCTGCTGTCTGTCCTGGTGTTGGCTGTTGTCGGTGGCTGAGAACCGACTCAGAATACATGAAAGCTAGTAAGCTGTGCTGTAGGAACTGGGCTCCTGGGTGCTGATGAGGTGTCTTGTTCTGTGGCTGGAGACTGCTCCGGCAGGGGTTTTGAGACGCGTGAATCTGCAAGTGGATTTTGAAATGACAGCAGACTGAGAAAGGATCTTTGATCTGTGCATCAGAGCCTTTTGTTTTTGGAGAAAATGCTCATCACGGTGTTTTCACTGGAGAGGGATGATCAAAGATGTCTCCACGATGCCATTTACTGTCATTTGATTCGGTGCACATGAAGGAGGGTCTCCAGGGACTCAGCCCCCATCATCAGGTCTCTGCACCCAGCGCTAGAGCTTGGTTAATTGGAATCCTGTCACAGCCAAGAAAGCCTTGAGTTTGTAGTAAATGAAGAATAGTGCGTGTTTTTAAAATGGTTTGGCAAGTTGACGCTGGGAGCTACCCTGGTTATTTAAACAAATATCTTTGTTCATCCTAACCATCTGTTTACTGCTTCCCTTCATCAAAGCCAGCATTATTTTAAACGACTATGTTAGTTATTTTTCATCAGTGTGAGACAAGCTGGAGGCACCTGGGGAGAGGGAACCTCAAGGGAAAATTTGCCTCCATCAGATTGGCCTGGGCACATGTCTGTGAGGCGTTTTCTTGATTAGCAACTGATGTGGGAGGGCCCAGCTTATTGTGGGCGATGCCATCTCTTGGCGTGTAGTCCTGGGTTGTACAGGAAAGTAGGCTGAGCAAGGCACGGGGAACAGGCCAGTAAGCAGCGTCCCTCTGTGGTCTCCACTTCAGTTCCTGCTTCCAGGCTCCTGGTTGAGTTCCTGCCCTGTGGTCCCTCAGTGATGGACCACAGCCTGTGAATCAAATAAGCCCTTTTCTCCCCCAGGTCGGTTTTAATCCATGTTTTCTCAGCAGCAGAGAAACAAGCTAGGACAATGACCAAGGAGATTTGCCCCCACTTCCCATTTTATTACGGATATGTGGATGGATATATAATTCTTTATTTATTAAAAGATGCCATCCATTTTATGAAGAGAGCTACAGTGCAGTGTGCCATAGAGACACTCTCAGAGGCTCGGAGAGCCAGGGCAGGGCTGACGGTGTGCTCTGATGTTTGTCGGACTTGCTTGCTCACCTTGATCCGATTGGACATTATCAGAGAATAAGGATGCATTTTTTTCTGTACCATATTTACTTTTCACTTTTAAAAAAATGACATTTTACAGAAATCGCTTTATCTGTGTTTTCCTGTGAAACCATTTATGAATTGATATTTTTAGTGAGAGAAGTGTTGAGTATAATTAACAAAGACCAACGTGATGGTCAAATCACTATTAACAATGGCTTCGCCACAGGTGTAAGGTAAGGACCCCAGTTAACTCCAGTCTCTTATGGATTCATCTCAGATTTAGTAGCCACTATGCCCCAGATTGTGTTAGCACTGAGTACACAATAGTAATCAAGTTAGATATAACCTCTAGCCCAGCTGCAAGGGACTGGTTAATCACAGAGATGCAAGGTTACGGACTGTGTTGAATCACTAAGAATCCACTGAAAGCAAGTGACTGAAGCCCTGACGTCATGAGAGACTGAGGTGATAAAGGAGTATTTAAAAACCTTCCCGGTAGGAGCCACGTGAGAGCAAGACCTGCAGGACAGGGTGGGGAGGAAGAGAGCAGAGACCTGGCCCGTACAAACCAGGGACAGCAAAAGCATCAGAGCATCAGAAGATGGAGAAGTGGCCGGGATTGCCTGCCGCTGGGAGCTCAGGGTATTGTGCCTGTGCTCAGCAGTGTGGCTGAGAGCCAGCCAGAGCCAGGCCCCATGGCAGAATCTCCCTGCCTGGTTATGTATGCATTGCTGAGGCCAATGGAAAGTGGAGGTTTTTATTTTATTTTGTTATTTTGTTGTTGTTGTTGTTTTTGTTTTGAGACAGAGTCTCTCTACAGTTCTGGAATTCATGTTGTTGAACGGGCTGGCCTCAAACTCACAGAGATCAACCTGCCTCTGTCTCCGGAGTGCTGGGATTAAAGGTGTGTGCAACACTTTCTTAGGAAAAGTTTATATATTAAAAAATTGTGATAAAGTTTAGAATTTTTAGAGTTTACTTTTTAATGAAACAGTTGGAAGCCATATAAGTGAGTAGCCATTTACTCACTCCCTCGGTCCCACAGTTAGCATGGGACTCCACGTGATTCTCATTGTGGTCCTGAAGCCTCCTTCACTGTCTCCCCCCAGCTTTTTTTTTTTAATTGCTTGACAACTACTAAGTATCAGGCACACACATCAGCGTAGCTCACTGCTTGTCCTGCCAGCATATACATTAACTAGAGTTTGGTTTTGTTCTTGTTTTTAAGGAAGATAATGTGCAGATCTTATAGTTTCTCTTGAGATTGAACTTACCTCTACTGCCCACATCTTCAAAAACAAAACAACCAAATTTGACCCTCTCAGAAGTTCTTTGAGACCCTTCATAGCTGTCCTCACCTGCACCCTTCCCTCGCTGCTCCAACAAGGCCTATTCTACAATATTCTACAACACGAATGGGCGTTCTCCAGCTTCGTCCAGTGTTTGCTCTGCCATCTGGCTTCTTTTGCTCACTAGGTTTCTGAGATTCGTCTGGGCTGTGTGCATCAGTATCATCTTCCTGTTTATTTTCTTGTTTGTTTCTTTTTTCAGTCTCTTACCCTGTTACGGATCCCTGGGCTGTTTCCAGGCTTGGGCTTCGTTGAGTAGCCTTGAATGAGTTACTTTTGTGACGAAACAGCTTTGTTTCTCTGGGGTAGTATTTTGTCCTGGAGATGTTCATCTATATTGGTACAAAAGTGCCGGGCTGGGTCTTCAAGGGGATTGTGTAATTCTGTCATCCTTCCAACATGGGAATATTCTAAGTTTATGTCCTTGATGGTTTCTTCTTCGCCATTCTGGTGGGGAAGGAGGGGATAAGTTCTTTCTTTAGATGTAGAAAATCATTTATTCAAGGACTTGATGACGATTCATAAAGTCAATGGAAATCCCTGAAAATGTGAAAAAATATTAAATTCAATATCATTGAAACTTACCCATCTTCATGAGTCTGGGATTTTTGTCCCTTGTAGGATAATCTAAGAGTGTCACAAGCCCTTTCTACTCACAACTTCTTTTTATCCAAGATAGACCCACAAAATAGGTATATAAGCCAAACACTTACCCATAATAAGTCATACAGAGAAGTTAGTATTTGCATACTGTTCATATGTATTAAACAACAACAAATTTGCATACTACTTGTATTTACTTTTACATAAAGGACTCGGTGTTGACTGAGCATTTGATATGCAGTACACATCCCTTTCTGTGTTTTCCAGGGTTGATCAATATTTTTATTTTATGGCCATCAATGTTGAGAATACCAATTCACAAAAATACATAGTACAAAATGGTAGAAGTAAGCTTGAGACCTTTTCAGAAGTTATCGGATATCCCGTCCTAATTCAAACCAGAATTCATGAAGATTTGCTAAGACTTGAGTATGTTACTCTAACCTCAGGGAGAATTGGCCTGCTATTAAGTGAGAACATCTTGAACTAGAAAGAGTAAGAAGAGAAAGGCCCATGCCATCCTGATCTCAGCTGATTTTGCTACAAGACAATAAAATCATTGATGTTTTACTCACTTCAGAATTCAAACATCCTGACAGAATACAGGCCAAAGGTAACATGTTGAGGATCAATGGTAGGAAAATAGTAATTTTTTAAATTAATGTTTTCATTAGAGCAGGAAAAAAAAACCCAACCCATAGAATACACCAGCCTGGAATCTGAGCTGAGGTATGGCATGCGGCTTTGTTGGCACCACCTGGTTGGCAGTATGAGCCGCACAAACTGCACAAGTTGCTGTTCTGACCCTAGGTGTCAGTGAAGTCACATGATGCAGTACAAGTGAGTACTGCTGGGAACACCTGGATTTATTATGTGCTGACTTTGAATTAATTTTGTGCATTCAGAAAGCTTTTATTATTGTCAAACATTTAATGCTCCTCATGTTCCCATGACCCATATGCTCATATGCAATTGTGACCCACAGTTTAAAATGTGTGGGTCTAAGTGAACCTAAATGGCTTTCACACCACAATAAATTGAGAGTATAAATTGTAAAGGAATATTCTTTCAAAAACAAATGACCCTGAAATCACATACACACACAAAGACAGAGGCAGAGAGAGACAGAAGAACGGGGAGAGAGAGAGAGAGAGAATAGTGTTTTTAGAGTTAAGCTTAATTAGAGGCAGCAGGTGTGGGGAGTGTAGCTCCAGGACAGAGAGCTTGCCCTTCATGCCCAAGAACCTGAAATTATGCTAGGATCATGAGAAATGGAAGAACTAGCCAGAAAGGCAGAAAGGGTAGATCAAGTGAAGTTGAACAAAATCAGGCATTAGTAAATAAAGGGTTTAAGTACAGGGGAGCAAATTTTGTGGAAACCTATGATATTTTAATTAAAGATTTAAAATTATAATTGCACCTTTATAAGCACACACACATGCACATGCACGTGTGTGCACACATACACAGCCTCAAAGACTTGCTGGAAAACCACAGCTCTGAGCTCTGCCAGATTCGCAGACCAAGGACAGTAGACGGCACTGCAGAAACCATTGCTTTCGAAGCCTGTGGCTGCAGCAGTAGCACCTGTTGTCACCATCCCCAGCCATTCCTGCACAGGAACACACTACATTTCAAGCTGGAGACCCTCTGTGCCCTAGAGAAATGACAACTCTGAGGATGGGAATCCCAATCTTGCTGAAGTACACACATGGCAAAGTTCATACCTTCCCAGAATTCTGGGGAAAGGCTGTTTGGGCCGTAAGGTAGTTCCAGGGCGTAGGACAACACATTTGAGACCTGTGAATGAAGAGCCATGTAATGAAGGCAATTGGCTACCAACCTAGAGAAACCATGATTAACAGTTCTGTGTACTACATGTGTGGCGACCAAACTTTAAACCTCAGTTTCCCTGCTCTGCACGTCCAAGGGGAATGGTTGCTTCTCCTCCTGTCTGTAATGATGCAACTGTTAGCAGAAAGCTGCCCACCCTGGCTAACATGATAAATGGCCATTGTCATGGTACGGAGTTTATCCGTCTCTCTGCCCTCAGGTCCTCAAGCCCCTGCACCTCTCTTCTGGACCCATCAAAGATTAAGGAGCTACCCTTCCTTGCTTGTAATCTCCCAAAGTTCCACTAAGGACTGTGAAGAAAATCACTTTGGAATAATTCCTGCTGAGTTAGAAACATTGATTCTTGTTCTGCATGGGGATTTTGTCATCCATGAGAATCCTGTAAAATGAGGGTTCTCAGACGAGGCATGTAGCTAGACCATCAGTCAGAGGACTTACATGAAGAGCCCCAGCTTGCTGGGACGTGAGGAGAGCCCAGCTGTCCTCTGTGGAAAGCATTGTGAAGTGGGATCCACACATAGCACCCTGGTGTAGAGGCTGACCCTACACCAGGTTGTGAAGATGGAGGACCTGTGGCCTCTGCTGCTGACAGTGGGCACAGAACCCCCCAGGGGCCAGTGTGCTAAAGTGGAGGTAGCAAGTTCAGCTCAAAGCACCAAGTGTAACGCTGTCTGTAGAAAAAGATGGGCCAGCGCCCTCCCGGCCAATGGAATTGTGCCTCTGCTCTCTCCCCTCCCTGGTCCACACCGTCCCACCCCTGTCAGTGGCTGGGACACATTTTTAATCCTAAACCAGGACTGAGCTGATGCCACTCCAGACAGAACACAAGGCCCACAGTATAGGTCATGGGAGCCATACTGATGGCTTGTGAGCCTTTGAGAAATGAGAAAAGGGAACCTGGGGTGTTTATTACTCTTTTTGTTCTTCATAATATGGGAAGCCATGGGTTTTGCTCCTAGAGGCATATGTATTTTGGTTAAAAACAAAAGCTTTTAAGTGAAAGCTGATTAAGGAGAAAGAATGAAGCAATAATTTTATTCATATTGGATATATGAAAATATGCGTTGAGCTTGGTGGCTTTGTAGAACATGGTCTTTATTCCTGGAGGAAAAGATGAAATGATGTTCATTGAAGAAATAATAAAAGGTACCATAATTATGGGGTGAGAGCCAATAGCTGTGACTAAATGACCAAGCTATCACAGGCGAGTCATAGATTCTGTATTGACGTTTTGTGGGGATGTATAATGGACCAAGCAGAAGGGTTTTGCAGGAAGCCTCATTTTAACACCTGTTTTGCCTGGCTATTTTCGTGTGTTTGTGTACATGTTTATGTGGGTGTGTGCACATGTGCATACAGACTCAAACATGGGTGCCTGTGGAGGCCAGAAGTGGTTTTGAGTGTCTTCCTGGGTCACTCTCTACCTTATTTTTTGCGAAAGGGTGTTTTGCTGAGTCTGGAGCACATGGATTCAGCTAGGCTGGCTGGCCGATGGGCTACAGGAATCTGCGTCTCTCTGCTCCACAGTCCTGGAATTTCAGATTTACATCACCACACCTTGATTTTTATATGGATCCTAGATATCTGAACTCAGGGCTTCTGTGGCAAGCACTTTACCAACTGAACCAACTCTCCACCCCCTCCCTGGCTTTTCATCAATGGTTCAATGAAGCCTGGGACATTTTAGCTGTGTCTGACATAGGGAGCTTTCCAGACAGTACAGTGGATGCTAAGTCAAGCTAGGCTTCCTTGGCTGACAGTCCCCCACATTTGCCTGTCTTGTTAAAACTTAAGCTTGCCTCTTCATTGAGTGCTGCACAGGTTTGATGGCCTGAGCCCTGGATGGAAGCAGATGGAGTCAGTGGGACTCTAAGTGCAAATGACAATGTGCCCGCCAGCAGTGCCCTAGTCGATTGCAAATGCAAGAGATGCAGAGTCCGCGAAAGGCATGCGTAGTCTTTCTAGTGTTGATGACTTCATTGGGTCATTTGAGTGATGTCTATTGAACATTTGCACCAGATCATTAGCTTGAGACAAACCCGATAATGAGAAAGAACGAGGTGCAAAATGGCAGCTAAAGTTCAGGTCCATCAATTGACTGTGCCAGCAACTGAGGAACATTTAGGATTGGTTCTAAAAACAGAAATTTTAGATTTAACCCCGACTTTGTATTTCAGAAAGCAAATATGACCTGTCTAAAACTAACAGGTTGCATATTGGCCTATTAAAATCTGACTTGAGTCCTGGCCTTTGTCATTCTGTATTTCTGCAGACTGTGTCACGATGGATGAGTTAGCCTAGCAGATTTAGGTCTGCCTGGAGAGTCCCTCTTTGGTCCCTTTCCTGCTCTTAGACTCCTGATGAGTGTCTGAAAGCAATCAAATATTTGTGGTCTTACACTCGGTGTGTGTCGCTCATCTCTCCATGCAATCTGTGTAACACCTTGCTTTCTGGGCGTGGTCAGAGCCTTGTAACTAAGTTGCGGAGTTCGACAAATGACATACAATCTCTCTCTCTTTCACCAAACTTCGGAACGACTCTAGATTCACAGGATTCATCGTGATTCCGGGGATAACTCTCAAACAGGTAAGAGCTCTGACTTCTCAGCTGAGGGGATTCCTTGATGACCCAGTTTCTCATTGCTGCTCGGGAGGGGTTCAAGATGACATTTGTCATCCTTGAATGGGGGTTGCTGAAATCTAAGTGCTGGCATTGGAGAGTTGGGGAACCTGAGGAGCAGCAGAAATCCTTTACAAACCTCCGGTCTCTTAGTCTGAGGCAGCCATCTCTCCTAGACTCCTCCCCTTGGTTTTCTTTTATTGGCTAGAGACCATGTAGAGCAGAGGAACTGAGCCTAGAGTGGTCTGGGGAGAAGGCAGTAGTAGTTAATACCTGTGTTTACAAATGGAAATGTGGCTGGGCACTGGCCCAGGAGACTAAGCACTGGGCTCCGATTTTGGCTCCCTACTCATATCCTAGACCTGGAACAGCACTCAGAACTTTGGCTTCCTTATCTACAAAGTGAATGGCTTAGTGGACATCTACTTGGTGGAAGGGCTAGAATTATTTGCCACTGGAGAGGGGAAAAGTTAATATAGTAAAGCCTTGTGACTCTTCTCATATAAGGATGGCTGCCAACCATTCTCTTCTGCATGGGTCCTTCTCCTTGATTCCAGAATGATTACAATTAGCCTACACAGAAAGAGTTCATTCGCTCTTTCTGGCCCTCGGAATTTCATTTGCAAAGTGAATTAACAATGCCTTTCTCGTTGTTATGATGACTAAAGAGGATGCACTTAGCTGTCGGCCATCATTCTTCTCTTTTGGAATGTTTTCTAAGCCAGGACAGCCTTGAATGGCATAGTGACAGTTCATGTATGGGCACCCTTTCTCAAATACTTCAGTTAATTTGTATCACATTTGAAAGGTACTACAAAAAAAAAAAAGGCAATAAGCATCCCTCTGTCCCCTACAGTGCCCAGCATGGCCTTTCACATAACAGACACTCAGCCAATGGTCACAGTTCCTCCATCAGTTAAAGGCCTCCCTCCTGGAAAGCATAGGGAAAGCACTGCTTCTCGGTCCTCTGTCCCAGACTTCCTTCCTGGTCTTTCCAGCTTCAGTTCCTCACTGGTATAATGGGAATAGGACTCTGCAGCTTTCAGGAGGGATGCAATTGTCAAATGATATCATTGTTAGATCTAAAGTACAGAGCCCAATGTCTGATGCACAGTAGGTTCTCAGTAAGTAACTATTTTTATGGGAGGCAGAGTCCCTTTGTCACCGAGTTCTTTTCTATGATTGAAAATTTTAATTCATCCTACAGACATCTGTTAGGAATGAATAATGACCTGGGCAGTGGCGATGCACACCTTTAATCCCAGCACTCTGGAGACAGAAGCAGGTGGATCTCTGTGTGTTTGAGGCCAGCCTGGTTTACTGAGCAAGTACCAGGACAGCCAGGGCTACACAGAGGAAAAAAAAGAATGACCAATGAATTCTCTAATTTAAATGACCCTCTCTGAAGAATAACTTCTTCAGACATATAACCAGTTCTATTGCTATAGAGCCTTACAATTCTAAGAGACGAGGTCAGTAAGAATAATATCCAGTTTGAATCATTTTTGCATGTTGTACAAATGAACCAATGTAATTGCCAGCGGGTACACACTATAGGCTTACTGTGTGGCAGGCTCGGTTCTAAGGGCCACCCAAGGATTATTCCAGGTACTGACCACAATGAGGAACTGAATGAGCCTCTGAATGAGGGACTGTAATTATCCCCTTTGCAGACACTGAGAAACAGAGAAATTAAGAAACGTCTCCAAGGCTACATAGTTACCCTTCGGCAAATTAAGCCAGAACCTGGACAATTTGGCTCTAGAGTTGCTTTCTTCGGTGTTAGACTGCCTCATCCTTTTTAGTGCCCCTGACAATTCTTAGGGAAGCAAGCTTTCTTGTATCATGGTTCTCCTGCTTAAATCTGCTGGTTTAATGACCTCTCCCGCTAAGCGTTTGGGTTGCCTGCGCTTCAGAGTGGTTCTGGCTTACCTTACATTTCTCGTCTCATTCGGGAGTTACTCGAGGAAGCCAATGTGCCCACAGCACTGAGGCCAGCGCTATCACTTGGGCATTTTAACAGCCTGGTACTCACTGATCACGTCATTTTGACACCAGCTTCCCAGAACATTTCGGTGCTGTTTCCCTTCCTGTGGTCAGCAGGACACGGTCCCTTGATGAAGTCCACTCTTTTAGAGAAGCTAGATGAACACCTAGATGTTCGATTTTTCAGAAGCGTCCCAAACTTGTCCAAACTAGCTTCTCAATTCAAATATCTGTGGATTTCACTAGGAGTCTCCAGATATTCCACTAAGAACTTCCCTACCCAGTGAGCATAGCCCTTTAGTCAAGATGAACCCCCAAAACATTTCCTTTAAGTTTTATTTTCAGGATGACATTTTGGTTATGGAACTAAGTAAGTCTTAGTCAGCACAGCTCCCCCCAATGTAACGTAGTCCCAGAAGAAAAAGACTTTTTTTTTTTTTTTTACTAGAATGACTGATCCTTTTGTGTTGATTTAAAGAGAAAATAGTTTCTTGATTCTTGACTTTACTTTCGCATTTTCTTTGGCGAACAGGGGAAAGGGGTAAGTTCACACTCTAATACACTGATGCTAACCCCCTCTATCTCTCACCTGAACTCCCCAGAGCCTCATTCATTCAGACACAAGAGCAGGAGGAAAGAGTCCATTGATGTGAAATCAATATCTTCCCGAGGCAGTGATGGTAAGAAATTTCTCAGATTTCCTTGACCTTTTGATAGTGTAGAAAATGACAGGGGGCATGCGCAAACATTTCAACGGCGTAGGAACTCCAAGGAGACAAGATTTCGACTGGAGTAGACTTTTCTTCCGATAAACTGAGAACATTTTAGGGCTTAAGTAAATAAATTCCCTTGGCCTTCTATAGTCTTTTTCTTCTCCCTGAAGGGACCATGGGCTGATTCTTTCACGGCCCAAAGTGTGTCAGACCACAAACTACACAGCAGTGCAGTTTCAGTTGCTAGGTAAGGTCATTCTTGGGTGCTGGTGGCAAGAGCTAGGCAGTGTCCTGGTTTCTTAGTCTAGTCTCAACACACACCCGTTAATGAAAGGCCGGAAACTTAATTAATTAATTAATGAAAGTCAGGATTTCATGAAACACTCTGTGAGTTTAACAAATCAAACCCAAATAACAGACTGGATCTGTGGGGGTGGAAAGGTCAGAATCAACATGTAAAGCCATTCCCGGAAGTCTGAAGACTAGGAGACACAGAAGTGCCAGGGTCTGCAGGGTCTCACATGGACCTGAGGGGAAGAGGATGTCTGGGAAGCTGCAGAGGAGGTCAAGGCCAGGCCAGGAGCAGGGGCTGGGACTGGGGCAGAGGCAGAGGCAAGGGCTGAGGCAGGAACTGGGACAGGGGCTGAGGTAGGGGCAGGGGCTAAAGCAGGAGCTGGGGCAAGAGCTGAGGCTGGGGCTAGGGCAGAGGCAAGAGCTGGCTGAGGCAGGGGCATGAACTAGGCCAAGGGCTGAGGTAGGGAGGGGTAGGAGTTGGGGCAGGAGCTGGAACAGGACTAAGGGCTGGGACAAGAGCTGGGGCTGGGGCAGGAGCTGGGGCAAGGGACTGGGACTGGGGCTAAAGCTGAGGCTGGGACAGGAGCAGGGGCTGAAGCAGGGGCAGGGGCTGGGGCAGTGGTGGGGAAAGGCCAGGAGCTAGGACAGGAGTTTGAGCTGGGGCTGGGGCAGGGGCAGAGGCGGGGTAGATGCTGTGGCTGGGGCAGGGGCTGGGGCGGGGCAAGGGCTGGGGTAGAGATGATGCTGTGTCTGGGGCAGGGGCTGTGGTTGTGGTAGGAGCAGGGACTTCTGGGGCTTCAGTTTCTGTGTTGAAGAGAAGCGTTGCCAGGGGCCAAGCACACAGGAGTGCTTGTGTGAGGATAAAGATCAGAGGATCTGAGTGCAAATCTGCAGGGGCACCCTATGAGAAACTGGGATGCGGAAGATGGACAGAGAAAACGTGGGAGTGGTATCCCAGGAGCTGAGAAGGAAAGAGAATGAGTAGAAGGGAGCTGCAGGATTGGCCCTTCGTATGTGTGTGTGCATGTGCGTGTGTGTGTGTGTGTGTGTGTGTGCATGTGTGTGTGTGTGTGCGTGTGTGTGTGTGTGTGTGTGTGTGTGTGTGTGTGTGTGTAACCAGGATCTTGCCCACATTAGGCAAGCTCTGTGCCACTGAACCACATTAGGGTTTTTTTTTTGTTTGTTGTTGTTGTTGTTTTCAATTTGGCCACGGGAAAAGCAGTTCTAAGGGCCTGAGAAGGAATAGTTATCACCTGTGATGGAGGTGGGGCGTATGGTTTAAAAGATACACAGAAAAGTCAAGGGAAGGAAGGGAACACGTCCCAGCTCTTTGGGTCCTAATGGAAGGACTGAGGCCAGAGAAGTGACTGAACTAGAAAAGATGAAGACCCTAAGGGCCAAGATAGAGAATCTGCAGAGCAGGACAGATGGGCGCGTGGCGTGCAAGTGACAGACTCTGCAGAGCAGGACAGAATCATGAGATAGGCTGAGAGCTTATTGGAGGGGACAATGGCTGAGGGCATCTGAACCAGGCTGGATCCTAAAGCAGCTATGTGGTCCCAAATACAGCAGAGGCCGGCAATGGCTGAACTCCCGGGTTCTGGAGCCCTACTGAGGGTGACTCTATCAGGTTCTCGCATCTCTGGAACAGGTCTGACCTCTAGGGCGCCCTGCAGGGAAGGTTAAAGGAGTGATGAAGATGGGCCTTTAAAGGAAGGCTTCTCCCCTCTGAATCTTAAAGCACATATAGGAACCACCTACTTGAAAAAAGAAGTCATTTTAAAATGAGTTTTCCCCAGTTAGAGTCAGAACCATTAGCATCATGAACCTAATGGCTGAGGAAGAAACACCACTGGCCAGGTCATACTGAGTTTCCTGGCACAGGGGCAGGTACACACTCAGGTGTCCGTGGCTTTGGAAGGAAAGGACCCAACTCTCTGAAAGAGGCCTTAGTGACTCTTTGGAAAGGGAGTCCTGTGACATCATTGGGTTATGGAGATGGGGTGTCTGTGTATAGCAGCCTTCTCAGTATTGTCCTGGGGAGTGCGATGTGCCAAGCCCTCTGCCGCCAGCCTTCCAGACAGAACACCTTCTGCACTTGTGGGGCTGAGTGGTCAGCCCTGTAGGGACAAGGGATAGTCAAACTCACTGAATTGTGAGGTAGGAAGTCCAAGAAGAACAAGACTTCATCAAGAGGTGACCTCTCAGCTGTATTTAGCCTAAACTACACCACTAACTCCATATAAAACTGCCCTGCCTTCTCTCCAGCTCCAAGCCTACAGAATCGCCGCTACCCCTCCATGGCGAGGATTCACTCCATGACCATAGAGGCCCCCATCACAAAGGTAAGTGTCAGCTACCACCTCCACTGCTCAGTCAGTGCTCAGACCTGGGCTGTGCTCTAGAGCTATAGTCTCCTGAGAGCAGAGCCGATGATCTAGTGGGAAAGCCAGGTATTAACCAAACACACAGTAAGTGTGGTTCCACAATGTAATCCGTGCTGTAAGGGCTCTGTGAGAGATGTCAGAGTCAAGGGAGTAGAGTTGGGGAGAAAGAAACAGATCAGAAAATGTCTAGGAGGAGAATCATTTGGACTTGGTGGGCTGAGGAATGAGGGAGACCTGTGTCAGACAGAGCAGGCCTTGGGTAGGAGAGCACTTGCCTTCAGGATGGGAAAACAGCTGGTCTCTCACAATGTTACCGTTTGCTTGGTTTGTGGGAAGGGGCTAAGTCTGGGCTCTGATTTTAGGCACAGGAGGTATTGTAGAGGGTGAATCTGGAAGGCTTTTGAGGCTCTCCCAGTCTGGGTGGGGCCTAGAAGGTAAATGTGAAAATCTCCTTATGGATTGTGTGCCCTGAGTCATGGAGGTGAAAGATCGTTTCTGGAATGACTAGACAGTGGGAGAGCCAGACCTGTGCCTTGGGAACTCCAACCCATGGAAAATTGTCAGCAAGGGATCCTTGGAAGCAGGGTCCTGAGTTGGGATGCCATGGGGCAGTGTGGGCTGCAGAGTGCACTTCATAGAGAGGGGCGGAGTGGGCCTGCCCTCTGAGCTAGGCATATGGTCACTGACTTCTTCTGAATACGTCTGACTTATGAGAATTAGTATGTTAATATCCTCACGTTTCTTCTTTCTCTTTTTGCTTTCTTAGGTTATAAATATAATCAATGCGGCTCAAGAAAACAGCCCGGTTACAGTAGCAGAAGCCTTGGATAGAGTTCTAGAAATTTTACGTACCACAGAACTGTACTCCCCTCAGCTGGGAACCAAAGATGAAGACCCTCACACCAGTGATCTTGTCGGAGGCCTGATGACTGTAAGTGCTAAGGAAATGCACCCAAAAATGCAGTGTTGGTCAAATACCCTAGAGGATCCACAGGGCACTGTGGCCTCAGGGAGCAGAAGCACCTCATGTAGAGGTGAGGCAGCTTGTTAATTCTTTATAGTCATGTCCAAGATGCTTGTCTGTCCACCAGATGACTAACCACAGCCATGGAAAGAAACTTGGGAAAACCTGTTAGAGTAGAAAACAGGCAGGTGACTGAAGGCTAAATATACCTAAGAGGGGCTATCTGGCTCCGGCTTCTTGTTCTTCTCTGTCTGAATTGGAGGACTGTGGTTGAAGGTTAGAGCTACATTTCCTTGGGCATTGGGCTCTATATCTACACTTATCCCTCTCAAATCCATGGGTTCTGTATCTTGTGAATTCAACCAACCCAACTGGAGAGGGAAAATAACACAAACATGAGCGAGAGACCCAGGAGGTAGACATGACGTACACACACACACACACACACACACACACACACACACACACCTGTTATCCCAGCAACCCAAGAAGCCAAGGCAGGATTGCAGATTTGAAGCCAGCCTGAGATGTACAGTAAGACTTTGGAAGGGAGGGAGGGAGGAAGACAGAGAGAGAGAAAGAAAATGGAAGGAGGAAGGAGGGGTACATTTATAGGAACACGTATATACATTTGCACTGTTGGATAGTATAAACAAGATTTTACACAGAACATTGTACATTTATTGTATACAGTTATGGGTCTGTCTTATAGAAGATATGCTCCCCTGGGTTTACTAAGACAGGCATGGTTCTGTAGATCAGGCCCTGTGAGGACTACAAGGAATGATTGTTTAATGAAAGAGCTTGTACCTTTCTAGTGTTTCCAGTGACAGAATCCTGTCTTTCAAGATGCTACAGCCAAGTTCCATTTTATTTTTGTGTTGGTTTTTCAAGAGAGGGTCTCTCTGTGTAGCATCCCTGGCTGTCCTGGAAGTCGCTCTGTAGACCAGGCTGGCCTTGAACTCACAGAGATCTGGAATTAAAGGCATACCAGCCCTGCTTGGCTCAAATTCCATTTCTAATCCTACAAAAGCAGAATAGTGCTCTCTGAGCTCAAAGCAGGGAGGTGGGAAGACCGTGCCTGCCAGTAATCTGAGACAGACTAGCTGTGGACCCACTGGCTAAGGTCTACCTCGCCCCAATGTTGTGCTCTTTCTGACTTTTAACATCACCTGCCCACCACTGAAGGAGAAAAGCCACCGTGCTCCTTTCTCAGAAGCTGAGGGGAGGACTCTCTAGGAAAGAAACATGACCCTGGGTTATCCCGGGCTCTGCCAATTCCTTTTTCTAGCTAGCCTTGAAAAACTGGGTTGCCAGCTGCCCAGCCCATCCTCACCCATCCTTTGAGCAGTCTTCTGTTCTTCCTGGTCCCCAGGCTGGTACTGGCTGACCTGTTCCAATGCAGCATCAGTTTCAGTCATGATAAGGGACAGTCCCTTTGGGGCTACAACCAAAGGACTCTGCATCCGAGAACAAGCTGCTCCCATCCTGCTACTTTGTGTCATTTTGTGCTTTCTATCCAGATAATGCTGAAAGGAGCCAGTGTGAGACTCCACCTCATTTGCATGAGACTTAGGGAAGTGGAGAAAAACAAGAGATGCACATTTGCTGCAGAGGCGGAACAATTGTGGCTGCGGTGTTCTTATCTGCTCATCTGTTGCTGAATATTAAGATTTCGGCACCACGATCCAAAGTGTGACTTCAAGGGAATCCTGCATTAATTCATGCTACTTTAAACTTTAGCACTTATTTTCTAGGGATAGCAAGCAATTCCAAAGAACTTTTGCAGGAAGATCTAAATAACGAGGGCTTCAGGCACAGAAGCAGAGGCAGAGAAAGATTCAAGAGCATCCAGGGACTGGTTCAACCTCAAGTGCCAGCAAATGTCAGGGCACGGAAATCCTGTCCCTTGTTCCTCTCATAGTCATGTTGTGGTCATGACCAGGACAAAAGCAGCTTAAAAAGAAGTATTTCTGCCTTCAGCTTCACACGTGTCAGTCCACCATGGTGTGCAGGAAGCAGAGTGAGCCGTGAAGGGGGCCAGGGTAAGACAGAGTCCCCGGGGACCCAGTGACTTGCCTCCTCCTCCCTACAGCCAGCCCCACTTTGCACAATTCTGCCCATCTCACAACAGTTTCTCTCGTTCCCATTCAAATTTCGAATCTGTCAGTGGACTGAACCACCTCTCAGGTCAGAGCCCTCGGCTCTGCCTAGCTCCAGGAAGCCCTCAAAGCCACACACACAGCTGTGTTTTACTAATAGCCCATAGCTCTCGATCCCCTCAAGTTGAGGGTCAAGATCACTGATCCCACTCTTCAAAACCTCAGCTCCAGAAACAACGTCTCTCAAGGACTAGCACAATGCCCATGCTCTACAGCAGAAAATGTAGTTAGAAAAAAAAAAAAGGCCCAGTGTTTAAAAAGACTTTCCAAGGCTTCCCCTCAAACATGGCTCTTGGTCTTTTCACGGTGTATACCCGAGGACATAAAATGTCTCGGTGCAGATTAAGGGACTTTAGACATGTCAAAATCACACAGATCCAAAACAAGATCACTTCTGCAACTCCGTTTGTGAGGCTTCACAATGCCAGGAGAGAACGTGGCCATGAGAACTGAGCCAGCTCACAGCTCAGATGTGAGTCCTGGGGCACTCATGACTGACTGCCTGTCCCTACCCCTCACCTCCTGGTACTTGTACTATGGAAAACAGACTATCCCGTTCCTTAGCCACTGCTGCAGTTTCATTTTGAGCTCTGCCTTGACCTAGACTTCAGCCTGGGCTGGTCAGGATTCAGCCTCCGGCTAAGGAACGAGTTTAACAGAATGGCGATGGGCGTGGAGGGTGCATCTAACAGCATCTCTCTCTCTTCCAGGATGGCTTGAGAAGACTGTCTGGGAATGAGTATGTGTTCACAAAGAGTAAGTGTTCCTGTGTCACTGCCTACTGATAACCCGGCTTCAGCCTGTGCCACCCCCAGGGTTGTGACGATTCCATCACCTTGGTGTTGCTCCCAATGGCTCTCATGAGTTTATTCCTCTCTATGGTCTACGTTTAAAGCAAGGCCTCCTGGTTAAAATGATTTCTCAGAGGATTGCTAGATAACGGGTGCCATTCATTCTCCATGTATTGAAATGGGCCTTAGAGTTATTTTTCTGTTTATGGCTTTGATATTTCATAATGTGAGAAGAGGCCCTGGTGTTAAGATCTCCCTATCGATGGAAGTTGGGGATTTTGTTCCTAGTGGCAACCCTAAAGTTGATGAGATGCCAAGGGCCCTGGAGAACCCGCACTTAACTTGCCCCCTCCACCCCTGTGTCTGCTCAGATGTGCACCAGAGTCACAGTCACCTTGCCATGCCCATCACCATCAACGATGTCCCCCCTAGTATCGCCCAGTTACTTGATAATGAGGAAAGCTGGGACTTCAATATCTTTGAATTGGAAGCCGTTACACATAAAAGGTATGTGGCATCTCTGGTGGAAGCCGGGAGGGAGGGAGGGACAGCCATGCTCAAGGTCTTCGTATCTAGAAACTTAGATGGAATTACGTGTCCCGAACATGCTCTTGTGTGGAGAGGCTGTATCTGTGTTAAGGGACAGGACATGTATTTCCTCACACCTACTTCCTTTGTGCCCATGAGCTGGGAGTTCAAAGTTTTCTCAGCCCTCTCTCTACCCTGTACAAATGGATTGGAAGTCAGGTTCAGTTATACACACGAGCAGTTTGAGAGACTGAGGCAAGAGGCTTATTTGAGCTCGGGGATTCAAAACTAGCCTCGGCAACAGAAATTTATATTCATATTCTTTTTCTTCCTCTCCCTCCCTCCCCTCCCATCCACCCACACATTCCGACATAACGGGGATTTGATAGCACGGTAGATTCTCTTTGAGCCCGTCCTGACAGCAGAGAGAGGAGCTTCTTTTGTCTTAGGAGAAGACATTTCTTCCTGGGATGTTGGTCTGTGGAATATGACTATAGAGTAACATAATTCTAAGCGAGGTTGCTGAAGCCATTCAAACCATTCCTTTAGCCCCCAGGCTCTTCTTAAGGGCATAAAGCTTATGCAAGACTCCTGTGGAAGTAGAGCTGAAAAGGGGCCCATAGAGGTTTTGTGACTTGCAGATGATCTAAAATAATACCTACATTGACTCGCATGAGTGCAAGGAAGGGGCTGGCAAAGCAATGCCAATGTTTGTGTGCCCCAAGCATGTTAAGCGATCACACACAAATCCCTTTGTTCACTAATGTCATGAAAGGAAGATCTTTCCGGGCCACTGAACTCAATGAACCGGTGTTTGTTTCCCGTTTTCAGGCCATTGGTGTACCTGGGCTTAAAGGTCTTCTCTCGGTTTGGAGTATGTGAATTTTTAAACTGTACTGAAACCACTCTTCGGGCCTGGCTGCAAGTGATTGAAGCCAACTACCACTCCTCCAACGCCTACCACAATTCCACCCATGCCGCCGATGTCCTCCACGCCACAGCTTTCTTCCTCGGAAAGGAAAGAGTGAAGGTAGACTCCAGACACCACAGTCTAGCTGTCTGCTGGGGTGGACACCTAAGAACTCAATCGTAGTAAATACATTAGACAAACAGCAATATTATATCCAATATGACAAGAAGGGTTTGGAGCTTTTTGGAGGGTAGGGTTTTGAAACTATTTTAGATTTAGACCTTTTTCCTAGCCCTCTACTCTAAAATGCTTAAATACTAACTGTGCTACTGACTTTCTGTGACTGATTCATGAACCCATTCTTAACTATTTACCAGCTCTGGGAAATGGGTTTGTGAGACAGATTTAGAGGACTTATGGTTAAGAATTTGACCATTATGTTACATTCCTAATGGGAACCACACAGCTTTGCCTTGACTGGTGTGCATTCTGGGAGGTATGGGTGTATCTATCTGTGACTTTTGCCTAATTGTGAGTCTCACATCCCTTAGTCTTATTCAGGGTTCAGTGCTGTTGTGACCCTACCCATGTCAAGTGAAGAGCTGGGAGGACCCATCACCCTCCCTTCTCAACTCCATCACTGGCACAGTGATGCTCTGATTGCTTTGCTGTGGTGCAAATTCGAGCTTAAAATTTAGAACTGGAGCCAGGCGGTGGTGGGACCCGCCTTTAATCCCAGCACTAGGGAGGCAGAGGCAGGCGGATCTCTGTGAGTTCCAGGCCAGCCTGGTCTACAAGAGCTAGTTCCAAGACAGGAACCAAAAGCTACAGAGAAACCCTGCCTCGAAAAAATTTTAAAAAAATTGGAACTGGGAGTGTCGCTCAGAGATACAGCAGAAAGCCCTGAATTTGATTCCTAGTGCTGCTGACTCCCACAAAGATGTTCTTAGAAGATATTTTGTTGAGACTGCATGAACATCAGTCTATGGAGAGTGCGGCTGGGTTATTCTCTTGGAACAGGGCTAGTAAGGGATTACAACCCTGGTACTTAAAAGAGAGTGGAAAAGGCAGAAGGAACAGATATGGGTAGAGGCTCCTTCTCAGATTTGCCAAAAAATGCATCCTGGCAATTTCACAATACTTCAAAGAATGCATTCCAAGAATAATGCGTTTGAAGATTGAGAGAAAGTGTTATGCCCGAAATCCAGATCCCTAGAACATCACCCTGAGACCGTATCTGGTGCAAAAACAGAGTCTTTATTGTGAGTTAACTCGGGCCCCTCCATCCATCTGAAGCAGTAGCAGCAATGATGAGAGGAGCAACAGGAACAGCATAGGGGAGACCCTCCCCAGTGGCAAAAAGAGGGGGTTATACAGGGGAAGAGGTTTGGGGAATTCCAAGCCTCTGGGCTTGTGATTGGTTACCTCGAGTGGAGTGAGGGGAATTCCAGATTTCCAGTCATGGGATTGGCTGCCCCCTATGATGTAAGGAGATTTCCAGGCCTGAGGGGGAATTCCAAGTCTCTAGGGGCTGAGTGATTGGTTCATTTTCCCTGCTCAGAGATTGGCTAGGTTTGTGTCAGGGGCAGAGATGGCTCTGATTATGGGGCTAAACTATTTCTTTCTTTGGTTCTTTTTACCTTTTTGACTCTAATTTTGGGACCAGGGAAAATATCTTTAATATGCTCCGAATCTAAGGTTTAGTGTGTTCTTTTGGTCTTGGTTTCAAGGTCCAGGGACTTTTCTCTGGTTCTAGGTTTGGGGACAAAATATTTCTTTTCCTGGCTCTGATCCCATTTTTAGGGTATGTCCCCCCCCACACCAGATTCTGAACCCAGAGCCAGGCTGCTTGGTGGTTGTGCTAGGGCCATGGACTCACTGAATCTGTGGGGGCCTGGGCCTCTCATCCTGCACTCTGGCAGTAACTTTAGAGGACCCAATCATGGGTCCTCACTGAGGGCCCCTGATGGAATGTAACTGAGACCATAGTACCATCAGCTGCACTGTCCTAATTTATTCCATGATGAAAACGAATTAGTAAGAATACAGGGTCCAAAAATAAATAGGAAGGGCCCTCGCAATGTGGATACTAAAGCAGTAAACCACAGAGAATCATTAAATAACCCTTTCCTAACTCTGGTTACTGATTTCTTCCCACCTTGCATTGCTAAAAATGATGTCCAGTCCCCTAGGCCTGCTAACCCATGGCTCTGGAGAATGTTTAATGTGAGGGTGGTTATAGGCTCCTTTTTTAAAAAAAAAAAATGGGTCGAACATCCATATAGACCCTGGTATCCAAAAATAAACCCCTTAACTAACTGCAGACAGGGCATGTCCAGGGATATGGCAACCTGATGGGGGAGCCAGTCGGTCCCAGGAACGCTCTAGCCTGCCTCCTGGTGGTTGGGAAAAGGGCAGCATTATCGTTTGAGTACTTCCTGCTGAATTGGGGCATTGAAGTTCTTGGGGCAGTCTTGATCTTTAACATCAAGACTTAACTTTTACATCCTCAGACCTTTATAACACTCTCTTGGTCTCCTCTTGAAAGTTGGACTCTTATTGCGACTAGGCTCAATTTCCCTGCCACATAGTGCTAGGTCTCACTTTTTCTCCATGACCCCTTCATAAAACATTTTCCATTACCCCAAATTACTTCCTTATACTTCTTACATGCCATAAAACACTTTCTTTCCCTGCCTTAGCTGCCAGTCATTTGCAGCCACGCTGGCATCCTTTTTCCTTTCTGCTGTTCTATAACACTTTCTCGGGCCCTCCAAACTTCCTTATGTGATGCTGTCTCAAAAATCTCTTAACTTTTACATCCTTGAACAACACTTTAACTTCTCACTTTAGCTGCCAGTACACCATGGCGCTCTTTGTGGTGGCCATCTTTGGGACAGTCCTTGACCCAGTGCCCTATCTCCCAGGAAAAGGCACATTGGTCCCTTTGAAACTTCAGTCTGTTGCTCTGTTCCTGGGCCAGGCAGCGGAGTTATTTCTCCCTGGATCCATAGCTGACACTGCCAGCAACATCCAAACCATGGTGCAAGTCTCTCTTTCATCTGCAGTCACTCTAGTTCTCTGATCCTCCTCTTTTTACTACCCTAACCTTCTCCTGCCTTTTCTTTCATCTTCAGGAGTCTCCCTACTTTTATACTTAGGCCACCTATCTTTTGGCAGCTTTTGCTAATATCTAGTGCTGCTCTATTAACAAAAGCTAGGGTCACTTCTGACCTGCGTTCAGTTGCCTCAGGGTCCATAGGGGAATATGACCTAAAGGCTTCCCTTAATCTCTCAAGATAGGCTGATGGTGACTCATTAACCTCCTGCCAAATGCTAAAGGTTTTAGCCACGTCAGTCGGGTGCTTAGCAGCCATCAGAAACCCCTCATTAGAACCTGGTGGTAAACTTTGCCTTCTGGCAAACACAAGTCCACAGCGGCAAGGGGCCAATACTGGTTTCTCTGATCATCACACAAGCCCATCATGCAAAGGGGCTATGGAGTCTGGTTCTTCCACAGGCGCAAGGGGGATTACGGATGGGCTCAGCCCCCGGCAGGTATTTGGGGGCATCAGGAGTCAGAAGACTTGGGATCTTTGGGGGTGTTTGTGGCATCCTCCAAGGCAGATGTTTTTGGTGATACCCCAGGTTGGTGGTAAGTTGTAGCTTTAGCCAAGATGGGGTCTGCCAGATCAGTAGGAAGCCTGTCCAGGATTAAAAGTGCCCACCTTGGGCCAGTTAGTCTAGTAGGATGGCCACTCCAGTTCACAGAGGCTCTGGAGTGGTTACACTCCCTGAAATCCTTAAGGTGGTCAAGGAAGAGGCTCAGGAGGTGGGAGGGTGACTAGGGATAAGGCCTATTATTTCAGGGTGTTCCAACCACAGGAACATGACAAATACAGGTGATGCGCACACAATCACAGATAACACAGGTGGCTGTGTACAAATTGGAAGTGAGATACCAGATTAATGCCCTGCAGTTGTGACCTTCTCAGTCTCTTTAGAGGAACTAGAGGAATCCAGTCCCCCTTGGCAGGGTCTTTTGTTCCACTAGCAAGATCCTGGGGCATTTTCTGGTCTCCTAGCCAGTGTTCTTCTAACATGCCTGCTTAGATCTTAACATTAAACATGACTAGGGATGCCCACACACTTACAGGCAGGACAAGCAAATGGCCGTATGTTTACCAGACAAAGTCACAGAAGGACAACAGACCAACACCAGACAGTGTACCAGTATAGCACACAAAAACAAAACAAAAAAACAAAAACAAAGTGATCCGGCTTGCAGTAGGCAAGCCCTGTTACCCAATCGAAGGTCTGGTTTGAGGTAGGCAAGCCCTGTCTAGCCGGAACAACCTGCTTCAAAGGAAACTCTCCTCACGTACACTTGTGGGGTGAGTGGAATTCCAGACTTCCAGGTTTGGGATTGGCTGCCACTATGGTGTAAGGGAAATTCTCAACTGCTAGTAAATGCCTAGGGGACAGCCAAGCCTCTAGGGGCTCAGTGATGGGCTCACTTTTCCTGCTCAGGGATTGGCTGGTTTTGTGTCAGGTGGAGATGGCTCTGATTCTGGGGTCAAATTGTTTCTTTCTTTGGTTCTTTTTGCCTTTCTGACTCTAATTTTGAGACCAGGGTGAATATATTTCGTATTCTGTGAATCTAGGGGCTTAGTGCATTCATTCTGGTTGCAGGGTCCAGAGACTTTTCTCTGACTTTAGGTTTAGGGACAAAGTGTCTCTGCCCCTGGCGCTGGTCCCATTTTCAGGTTGTGTTTCTTTCCCTGGTTCTGAATACAGAGCCAGGCTGCTTGGAGTTTGTGCTAGGGTCATGGACTCACTGAATCTGTGAAGGCCTGGGCCTCTCAAAAGGGAAAAAAGAAGGGAGGACGGGAGGGAGGGAGGGAGGGAGGGAGGGAGGGAGGGAAGGAAGGAGGAAAAGAAAGAAGGGAGAGGAAGGAAGGAAGGAAGGAAGGAAGGAAGGAAGGAAGGAGGGGGAAGGAAGAAAGGAAGGAAGAGGAGGAAGAAGAAGGCGGAGGAGGAGGAGGAGGAGGAAGAGAAGGAGAGGAGGGGAGGGAGGAGTGAGTGATCACAGTATCAGCCAGTGTCTGTAATAAACACCTCTGGAGCCACACCCCTCTGAATCCCTGCTGTGGGTTCTAACACTTGTGAGATGAGATGAGACACAGCTGAGGTTCCACCACCAGCTGAGCAGAGCACCTGGGTTATTAGCACCAAGTCTGGCCTGATCCTGCCGTAGGTGGAGTTGATGTGAAGGTGACCCTTCCTTAAGAGACCTTTTGGAAAATGGGGACAAGTGCCAGAGTCCCAGGTCTCAAATTCTCTAACAGCCCTAGAACAAAGGTTCGAACTCATTGCGACCTACTTACAATTCAGAAGGTGTCTCCTGGCTCCAGCAGCTCCTGCCAGGAGTTCAGAAAGTGCAGCTCAGCATGAACCTTGGAGACTTGGGCTGTTCAAGTTCAGGCTTGGCTAAGTTCAGCCCAAGTGCACTGGGCAGTCCACCAAGATGCACTTGCAGTGGGAGTCACTTCTGGGGGATCTTCCGTTAGACCTGCCCCTGATGACAGGAATCAGGAAAATTATATTCTTACCTCTTTTCTGAATCATTAGTCCCTCCAACTTCTTAGGGGTGATACAACTCAAATATGATCTATGAGTTCTGGGAATTGATGCTTCCTGCAGGCTAAGTGCATGCCTTACCACTCAGTTCCACCCCCCAATGCCAAAGTTAAATTTAATTTTTTTAAAACTTATTCTCTGAAAATTTCAAACAATATACTTTGATCATATTTTCCCCCTCCTCCAACTCCTCCAAGGTCCTCCCCCACCTCCCTATCCACTCAACTTTATGTTCTTTCTTAAAACAACACCAAAAACATGGAGTCCAATTTGTGTTGGCCACCGCTTCTGAGCAGTCAGCTGTCAGGTGTGTCCACTTCCCCACCTCCATGCTGGGACTATGTTTGGCTCCAGTCTGTGCAGGTTTTGCACAAGCTGTTACAGTCTCTGAGTACCTGCGTGCATTTACCTGTGTCTGGGAAACATTGTGTCCTTACCTTATCCACCACCTCTGACTCTGAAGACCTTTCTGCCTCCTCTTCAGCACAGAGCCCGGAGCCTTGAGGGGAGGCGTGTGATACAGACATTTCATTTATGGCTGAGTGCTCCAAAGGCCCCCATTCTCTGTACATTGTCCAGTTGTGAGTCTCTGTTAATTCCCATCTACTACAAGAAGCGGCTTCTCTTATGGGGGTTGGGTGTGATCGGTGGGCATAGCAATATGTCATTAGGAGTCATTTTGTTACTGCAGTCCTTTAGCAGAAAAATAGGCTTGCCTTCGGGATCTGTGACCTAACTGGGCTCAGGTTCTTGTTCTCATTAACAGTGTCAGGTCTGCATTCCATCTTATGGACTAGACCTTAAGTCCAATAAAAAAGTGTTTGGTTGTGTCCCCATCACGTGCCACTATTGCATCAGTGGACATATCTTGCCAGAAGGATCATTGTTGTAGTTCACAGCATTTCTAGTTGGGAGAGATGAATGAATACTTTTCTCCTAACTCCTAAATGAAACATGCACATCTACAAGCATAAAAGCTAGCTTCCACACATGAGAAGAAATATGCACTGCTTGGCTTTCTGGGTTATGCGTGTCCTTGTTTGTGAGGATCGGTTCTAGTTTCATCTGTTTCCCTGCAAATTTCACTTTTCTTAACAGCTAAATAATATTCTATTATGTAAATGTACCACATTTTTATAATTCATTGGCCAGCTGGTGGGCACCTAGGCCGTTTCTAATTTCTGGCTATTATGAATAGCACAGTGATGAACATTGGATGAGCACACATCTTTGTAGTTGGAAGAATCTTCGGGGTATGTGCCCAAGAGTGATATGGTTGGATCTTTTGATAGCTCTATTTTCAGCTTTTTGAGGAACCTCCACACTGATTTCCATACTGAATGTACAGGTTTGCACTTCTACCAGCAATAAATAAGTGTTCCCCTTTCCCCAGATCCTCACCAGCATAAGCTGTCATCTGTTTTGATCCTGGCCATTCTGATACTGTGATAAGATGTAATGTCAAAGTAGTTTTAATTTGCATTTCCCTAACAGCTAAGGATATTGAACGTGTAAGTTGTTTCTGAGCCATTCGTGCTTCCTGTTTTGATAATTTTGTTTAGCTCTGTCCTGCTTGGTTTTTGTCAACTTGACACATGCTATAGGAATTCCTACAGCCAATAGCCTTTAAGTTACCCGCCCAGTTGGGCGTGGAAGATCTTCTCATCCTTTGGTGTCTTCAGGTTCCTTCTTCAATGTCTTAGAGTTTTCATTAGACAAGTCTTTTACGTGGTTAGTGTTGTCTCACAGCATTTTGTTTTTCCCTTTTTGTAAAGGCATTGTTTCCTACGCTTCTTTCTCAGCGAGTTTGTCTTTGCATGCAGGAAGGCTACTGATTTTTATATGTTTTGTATCCAGCTACTGTGACCATTTTTATCATCTGCAGAAGTTGCTTGGCAGTTCTTAGGGTCTTTATGTATTACAACCATATCAGCTGCAAATAAAGATACTCCAGCATCTGCCTTATCTTTAGATTCCCCCACCTCCTGCAGCTGTCTTCGGCTCTAGCTAAGACTCCGAGCGCTATATTGAACAGAGAGAAAGCGGACATTCATGTCTTGCTCCTGATTTTTGTGGAAATGCTTTGAGTTTCTATCCATTTATAACGAAGTTAGCTGTGGGCTTGTCGTACATTGCCTTTATTTACTGAGATATGTCCCTCGTAGCCTGAATCTCTCCAGTACTTTTATTATGAAAAGGTGTTGGAGTCTGCCGAAGGCCTTTTCTGAATCTAATGAGATGCTCATGTGGTCTCTGTCCTTTAGTCTATTTTTGTAGTGAATTATGCTTATGCACTTACATATGTTGAGCTATCCCTGCATCTCCGGGATGCAGCTAACTTGATTGTGGTTGATAATCTTTTTAGTGAGCTCTTGGATGTGGTTCGCAATTATTTTATTGAGTTTTTTTGCATCTATGTTCATAAAAGATATTGGTCTATTATGTTTTTTTTTGTTGAGTCTTTGCATGGTTTAGGTATCCAGAGTAATGGAGGCTTTATAAAAGGAAGTGGGGAATGTTCTTTCAGTTTCTATTTTGCAGAATAATTTGAGGAGGGGTGGTGGTAGTGCCATGTCAGTCCCCAGAAGCCCACGGGTGATGCTCAGTGTTCCTCCCCATATCCCAGGGAAGCCTTGACCAGCTGGATGAGGTGGCTGCTCTCATTGCTGCGACGGTTCACGATGTAGACCACCCTGGAAGAACCAACTCCTTCCTGTGCAACGCAGGCAGCGACCTCGCCGTGCTTTACAATGACACCGCAGTCCTGGAGAGTCACCACACGGCCCTGGCCTTCCAGCTCACCGTCAAGGACACCAAGTGCAACATTTTCAAGAATATTGACAGGTGTGTTGTTGTTGGACGTCTGTGCTTAGGTTTGGGGAGCTAAAGGTGAAGCTACGTTTTCTCTGAAAACTCAGCTTCCTCGAAGATGGAAATGGAAGTATTAGTTATCCACTGCATAGGATCAGAAAATAGCTTTGCCTGTCTAACTTAATTATACTTTTCAGACTGCCTTTCATGTTTTAAAATCTGATTTTTTTTGTTTTCCTTAAGTCCATGAAAATAAGTGGGTTTTTTTTTTTGTTTGTTTGTTTGCTTTGTACTGCAAAGCACTACCCTAATATGGACAGGGTATTGACAAGTCTGCTATGTATTTTCACCTCCCACGAGGGCAGCCCATCTTTTCTGTGGCTCAAAGACAATGTATCATCCTGCATTTTCCAGCTGAGTTTGGGCCACTAAGACTCCTTCCTCATGACAAGGTCCCAGTGAAGATGCTGGGGCCCAGGTGGGCAAGTTTCCCCCTCACTGTGTGGTCTCCTCTGTAGAGCGCAACTCAAGTGTAATGGGTGGAACTCTGGCCTGCCAGCGATGCTGTGCCTACGTCCTGCACACATCAGCTGCTGGGCATAGTCCTGGGCAAAGGCTGGGTGGTCACCTGAGCCTCATGATGTTGTCTACATGACCTTATCTGCTTAGGCTCTAGAAAAAAACTAGAACATTATGGAGAATGGTTGTTCTAATTTGGACTTAAATTCGGTCACTATCAAGGACCTGTAGAGAAAGATTTCTTTTCAGGAGCTGGTTTGCTTAGATCCTCAGTCTGCCTCTTCAGGTTAGTGCGTGATAAGAATTCTCTGATAATCTTGTGCCGTTGCTCCAACCACTGCAACATCTATCAATTGCAAGTTCAAGAATTACGTAAAAGGAAGCATCCTCAATACCATCAGAGGAAAGAGGGGCAGGCAGTTCTCTGCAGTAGGGATTGGTCTGCACGGAATGCAGTCAGACACCTCATCAGGCTGCCACTTTGGCCTGTCCCGTCCTTCCACTTCCTTGTCTTCGTGTTTTCAAAGGAAGGGGCTGGAAGCACCTTTGGAACAACTGTCCACCACATGGCATGTACTTTTTCTTAACGTTCAAGTGAAGAAGAGTCAGTGGTCACTGGAGAACACAGAATAGCATCAACAACGATTTGGGCTTATCAGGCTGAACAGACAGGCCCTGGGATCAGTAGTCACTTGACTCTGCCCCAGCTATGTCCCAGGTTGTAGGGAGGCCCAGCTGCAAGGCAGTTCTGACTTAGGGCATGACGTGAACAAGGAACTTTTGTCTTTTTATTTAGGAACCATTACCGAACGCTACGCCAGGCTATTATCGACATGGTTTTGGCTACGGAGATGACGAAACACTTTGAACATGTGAACAAATTTGTGAACAGCATCAACAAGCCACTGGCAGCTGAGGTAAGCATTCCTATGGAATAAGACACAGCTGTGTGTTTCCACGAGCGCCTGCTCCGGCAGCCAAGCATCTTATCCTTGAATGTGAGGTGAGGATCAGCCTGGGGTTAGAAGCAGATGGCAAACCCAGCCACTTGTTTTTCTTGGGGATGAGACAGATTGACAGCTGTCTGCTGCAACTGCATGCTCCTTGAAAGGCTGGCCCTGACACAAAGGGACGGAAGGCGTTGGGCCCAGAGTGTATAACAGAAGGATCTTACAGATGAGCTGAGCATGAACAGTGGTGTGACAGGAGACCCACGTTCTCTCTGTTCTTGGACCTCTCAGGATTGCAAAGTTAGAGACTGTTTTACAGAACTATAATCTTACCGGTATCTGAGGACCATGATGAAACAGGTTTATCAGCTCTTTTCTGTCGCTCTGATAAAATATCCTGACAAAAAGCACGTTAGGGAAGAAAAAGTTTATTTGGCTTCTTGGACAGTCTCTCACTGAGGGACATTAAGACAGGAACCTGCAGGCAAAGATGCTTGCTCGTTCATGCAGTGTTTGACCAGGGAACTCACTCCCAGCCAAGGAAGTGTGGTAGACACCACAGAAGGAAGCTTACTGACTCATTCGGCAGTTCACCCCTAGCCAATTGTCTTACAGGATCAGAACCCTTGCTGGGGGATGGTGCCACCCACAGTAGGATGGTCTTCCCACAACCATTGCCCATCAAGACAGTCCCCCAGAAATGAGATATCAGCCAATGGGAACTGGGTGAACCATTACCAATCAAGGCAGTCTCCCAGAGATGAGCTATCAGCCAATAGGAACTGGGCAATCCTTCCGTTGAGATTTTCTTCTTGGAAGAACCCAGGCTGTGTCAAATTGACAGATAATCCAACTAGTACAGAAGTGTTTCCTCTTCCTGCTTCCCCTGCCCTCTTTCAAAAAAATAAAATGAAAACCAAGAGAGACAAACTGACAAGAAAAATCTGTAGGGAGGTGGGGAGGATCTAGAGAAGGGAAAGATAATCAAAATATAGTATATATTTTTTTTCTTAAATAAAAATTTTAAGAAGAGAGAAATTTACCATGAACCTGCTTTATGGGCCTGACAAATGTGGGCTTTAGAAACACAGATGTAATGTTCATTCCTTGCTAAGATAAAGTCAACTATCCTCAGAAGCCATAAAAGTTGTCCGTAGCTCTGCTAAAGCAGTTTCTAGTCTTGTGAAAAAGACCCTGGAAAAGGCAGAATAAACATTTTAAAGATTACTTGATGATTAATGAGGACACTGTCTGTAGAACCCGTCACCTAGGGAGAGGACCAGTGTCCGCCTCACCTGTGTTGAGCCCCATCTCTCACAGACTCCACCACACAATGCCAGGGCTTTCCTGCCAACCAAGGATAGCGGGGAACAAGCCTCGTGATGTGTAGAGCAGACCACGCTACAGGATGACAGAATTTAGATTCAGGAAGGTCCTCTCTCCGTGCCTCCAGCTCCATTTGAGATCTCCTCCCTGCACATCGTCTGTGGTAAAGGAGCCATCTCAAGGTGCTGGGAGAAAAGCTCCCAGAAGAGTGTCCTCATCAGGCATCCAATAAAGAGGACCAGCCTCGAAACAGAATCCCACTACACGTCCTGCTGTCTTTCAGCTTGGCAGAGCTCCGGAGAGCTGATTAACTGTGTCGTACAAACCGATGGCGCCTTTGGAACCAAATATTTTTCCCGGCGCTGTGCAACTAGCGTGCGAATGCATACATCTCCACCTACCTGCTTGCATGCCCCAGGGCTGCTGGCACTGCCCCACCAAGTACACACTACCTGGTGTACAATCATGTTTTCAGAGGCCCCTGAACACACATCCACATCGCGTTTTGGCCCAGTGTCTATGTTTCACACCTCACACTAATTATCTCTCAGGGAGAATCCGCCAAGAAAACACACAAATGTATACATGCCTTAAGGAGTGGGGGTGGGAAGGCAGTGAGGAGAAACAAGCAAAAACAAAAGAGTAATCGAAAAGTCACAGTTTTCCTACTTTTGATGCATTGAAGTAGCTGAAAGTTGCATTTTCAACACATTTCTGAGGAGTCGGAGGAGACCCTTTTTTTTTTTTTTTTTTTTTTTTGATTTTCGAGACAGGGTTTCTCTGTAGCTTTTTTGGTTCCTGTCCTGGAACTAGCTCTTGTAGACCAGGCTGGCCTCGAACTCACTGAGATCCACCTGCCTCTGCCTCCCGAATGCTGGGATTAAGTAGCAACCACAGCCATGCTCCTGGTGAGTTAGTTAGCCTCTGCAGCTTCAGCAGCCCTGATCTGACCATGTTTTCCAGAGCGAGGGCAGCGACTGTGAGTGCAACCCGACTGGGAAGAACTTCCCCGAGAACCAGATCCTGATCAAGCGCATGATGATCAAGTGTGCTGACGTGGCCAACCCGTGCCGCCCCTTGGACCTGTGCATCGAGTGGGCTGGGAGGATCTCTGAGGAGTATTTTGCACAGGTGTGCTGCTGTGTGAGAAGTGTCCCTTTCCTTCTAGGAACAGGCCCCAGGGCCACAGAACCCTGTGCGTGCCACAGCTAGTGAACGCCTCTTCTCTGGAAAGGACATACCTCAGCTCTGGCCAGAGCAGACTTGGGCTTCTCTGAAGAGACAGGTCAATGTACTAGTCACTGACCAAAGCCCTCTAATGTAAGGAAATTCTGTAATTGTTAGACCCTGAGCTTTTATAAGTTCACAGATATAGACGTAGGTAGAACATTGGATCTAAGGGGCAGGGGGCAGGGAGATGGCTCCGTGGGTAAGAGCACTTACTACACAACCATGAGGACTTAAGTTCGAATCTTAGCACCCAGGCCAAGAAGCAGGACATGGCCATGTGAGCATCTTTTACCCCAGCAGGTCAGAGGGAAGAGACAGGACCATTGGGGTTTGCTAGGCACCAGCCCAGCTCTAGAGCCAGAGAGATTTTGTCTCAAATGAAAAAGGTGGAAAAAATAATCGATAGAGCAGGGCCCCTGATATCCCTTTGTGCGTGTACACCAAAACACACAGGTACATATATGCCACACGCAATAATCACATGTATGCATGTAAGCATACATACACATACTAAAAACTACTCCTAAGGGTGTATCTGTGCTAGATTCTTCAGTGATTGACATTTTTTTCCTAAAGGAGAAAGAGGCTTTACACAGTGAGATTAGAGTTATATTTTTTGAAGGATTTAAAAATTAAAAACAGGACAAAAAAAGAAAACTCCAGAAGACAGTAAACTGCCAGATGGCTCTTGAAGTAGAGTCCTACTTCAAAGGAAAACTCTAAAGACTGGCGTCTGTATGTGTGTCGGAGCCGCATAGGGGTGGTGCGCTCTCTGGTTGGAATGTATTACTGAGGCAGGATCAAGAATAGCTGACATTGTACGGCAGGGCTGGTTGAGAAGGAGCCTCTGAACTGCAGAAAAATAGGACAGGCACTTCTGAGCTTACCCATGTTGGAGAGGGGTATGAGGGAGTAGAGAGGATGGGTATGGACCAATTACTCCAAGAATACCAGTGGATATTTTAAGGCTCCTTGATGAACTGAGTGAGCTGAGCCGAAAGTCATGAACAGGTTTCCTGGGACCCACGTGGAAAGAATTTGAAGCCTTACTCCTAGTTACTGACACTGGATGTTCCTCTTTTAAATTCTCTGACCAGCTTCCAACGTAGGTGTCCTTTTCTCTAGTATGACCTGGAAATCAGATTGTAAAGGAGGCCTGGGGTGAGCTCCAGGCATTATCAGGAGATGTGGATCTCACCGTTCAGCTTCAAGCACCCAGACAGGAGCACACACCACAATACGCGGCACACTCAGATTCCCAGGCACCTTGACAGCTGTGCGTTGACGCTCCTGGGGCAAAAGCGGCACATTCAGCTCTTTGCTCAACTTTGAAAGTCCTAGTCCTAGAGGCACCCAGGCTGTGGCTGCAGCACAAAGGCTTCCCGTGCTTGCCATCTCGCCAGGCAGAACAGTCAAAAGATGTATCCTGAATGGTTAAGATGCTCAAAGCAGGTCATTCTTATAGCTGCATGTGTCATTTTTTAAGGGAAGCCAGTTACAAACCCAAACCTGCAAGCATGCAGCCAGGACATCAGTGACCACTGTCCCTGCCTTGTGTCGTCCACCGCCTCCATTTCATGGGCCAGCAACAGTTTGACCTTTGCTGCAAATGTCAATTAGTGCTGGCTGAGTAGGAGTTCAGATCTGACTTTTCAGAACTAAAAACAGATTATAGAAAAGGGGCTAAATTCCACTAGATCAGTGCTTCTGGGAGCACAGTGTGCCATGAGGGCCAGTGTGACACAGCTCTCCGGAAAACACTCTCCTCACATTCCTTAGGTCTTGAGTTCAAGAGAGGAGAGAGGGGAAAGTGGAGGGACAGAGAGGAATCTGAGAGCAAGGAGACCCGAACACGGTCATGCAGGTCATCTCAGGAAATTGCTAAACTCTGCACCTTCGGGTTCTTCTGGGAAACACGCCATGACTATGAAGGCTTCCCATGTGCCCCACAGCCCTGTATTTTTGTTTATGTTTTCCCCCGTCACAGACCGATGAGGAGAAGAGGCAGGGGCTACCTGTAGTGATGCCAGTGTTCGACCGCAATACCTGCAGCATCCCCAAGTCCCAGATCTCCTTCATCGACTACTTCATAACAGACATGTTCGATGCTTGGGATGGTAAGTTAGGTGCTGTTTTGTCACCTACAAAGAACATTTTTGTTACACTTAATGAAGATGACCTTTAGGGGCATTGGCTGGGCCTAAAGATAAACAAAATATAAATATATATTTCATTTTTGTTATAAACAAAACTGTGAAAATGTTTTTAACATAAATACACACATCTGTGTGTGCGTGTGTGTGTGTGCGTGTGTGTGTGTGTATTCTGAGCCCTTTGCGAGCAGCTAGAGTAGGGGCATCCCAGCGTCCGACACAATCCTGAGTGCACAGACACAGTGAACGAGTGTTACCTGGACAAGTAAGTCTTCACTTTTTCACGTTTTAGAGGACAGCTTCCCAAAGCGCACAACTGTTTCATTCTCACACTGGAAGAAATCCCATTAAGTAAAATGTATTTCATTCTCTGTGAATTTCAGGTTCAAAAGAGTTACATAAAAAGCCTGTTTATTTCAGCAGCTCACTGGGGTGTCGCTCACAGCTCAGAGTGGAGGAGTGCTTGCCTACTGTACAAGGCCCTGGGTTCAACTCCTAGCACTACAAAACAAACAAATGATTTTTTTTTTTTTGAGACAGCGTTTCTCTGTGTAACAGTCCTAGCCTGTCCTGGAACTAGCTCTTGCAGACCAGGTTGGCCTCAAACTCACAGAGATCCACCTGCCTCTGCCTCCCAAATGCTGGGATTGAAGGAATATGCCATCACCGTCCAGCATAAATAAATAAATCAAAGAAAGAAAACTAGTGTTCTCATACATATGTTGACTTGCAGCCCAAGGCCTTGGGGATCTCTGTCCTCCTGTTCTTTTTGTGGGGTATACATGCAAACAGACATCAGAGTTCATCCTCAGGTGTTGTACCTCAGGAGCCAGCCGCTTTTTTTTTTTTTTTTTTTTTATACAGGGCTTCTCATTACCCTGGAACCTCCCAATTGGATTAGGCAGACTGGCTGACTGGCTAGTGAGCCCTAGGGATCTGCCTTTGTTACCTCCCCAAAGATGGGATTACAAGTGCATGCTACCATGGCCAGCTTTTTTATATGGTCTGTGGACTGTGCTCAGGTCCTCAAGATTGTATGTCAAGCAGGATACTATCTTCTCTACTTCTGCTCCCCAAGGCTAAGTCTAGTAAGTACTCCCAAGATCCAACTTAGTGTAATGGGTTTCTCTGGATTCTGTTCATGTCCCTGCAGCCTTTGCACACCTGCCAGCCCTGATGCAGCACTTGGCAGATAACTACAAACACTGGAAGACACTGGATGACCTCAAGTGCAAAAGTCTGAGACTTCCATCTGACAGCTAAAGCCAGGCCGGAGAAGGGGCCTCTTGATCTACGACGGACACTGTGAACCGCAGAGTCGTGTGAACAAGAGGCTTTTCTGTATGATGAGAACAGGTGTAGATTAAGGAGCTAGTGTTTAATAGCTGATCTGAGTCATGCACGCCCCCAAATTTCATTTTTCAGAAAGTTATATTCCATCAGTAAAAATATGTTCTTTTAAATCACTTAGTGACAAAACGAACCGCTTGGCAGTCTCCTCTGCCACGCTGTGCGTGCCCTTCCAAAACCATGGAGCTGACTCTCTGTAGTTACACGCAGGACACAGAAGCAGAGAACCTGGCGTCTGTGAGTCCACCCTGAGGGAGACCATGCCGCTTGGCCAGTGTCCGCCGGAACACTCACTACTGAGATTTAGCTGCACTACTTTCCTCGACGGCAGGAGTATGAAGGCTTCCTAAAAAGCTTCTCTGAGCAGATATATGTAAGAAAAGAAGCTACTCTAAGATGCGCAGAATGAGGATGAGATTATCGCTAGTTAGCATCACGGCTCCCAGACGACATGGCAGGTAGAGTGACCGCATGTGAAAACAGCCTTAGCCTGGTGAGTGTCCCTCCGATGGGCGTCAGCCGCTTGCGGAGCCCTCGTTCCTGGAAGGGACTCACCTTCTAGGAGGCCAACTGATGGGGAAGGAGCAGGAGCTTGCCTGAGTGTCCCCGGCTTCAGGCTCACGGACACACGTCAAGAGTATCTATAAAAGCTTGCCTGAGTGTCCCCGGCTTCAGGCTCACGGACACACGTCAAGAGTATCTATAAAAGCCATTAAATACAAATGCTCGTGAGCAAGCTTTAAAAAAAAAAACTTAAGAGAAGAAAAATTTATATATATATATTTGTTGTTCAAAGATTTTTATTAAAATAATCTAAACACCCTGGATCTTCGCCCCTAGAATTTTCTGGGCATTACCTGTACATCTGAATTTGGGGAGGAAATGGGAAAGTTTCAAGGTTCAGATATTCTTAATTTATATTTGAGATCATGCCATTTGCTTTACTGATGTAAAAAGGGATTGCGGGAAATGTAAATATATCGGAAGACAGGCGTCCGGAGAGGCAGTAAACACTATTTTAAGCTATTAATTGTATGTAAGGCTGAAAGCACAAGTGCATATTTTTATACGACTTTTCACAACCTTCTGTGCTCGGCATAAAGTCAGACTCGAGATTTTTCCTTTCTCTTTTTATCAGCAATCTCTTCTCTGTGTATTACGAATATCAGAAACTAAGTAAACGAAATACCTTAGTTTTATTTTATCTGTACCCCATGATGCATTTTTAAGAGGCATAGAAACCGAACTGGTTGAATCAGTAGCTACATTTTTCCCAAATGAAAATTGGACTGCAGGCTATGTAAAAACTCGGTTCATGGAGAAGAAAGAGATAACTTATCACTATGTAATGTGCCAATGTTTTTTTCTATGTTTTTGTACCAAAGTGTAAACATATATGACAATTCCATGCACAGAAAAGCATCTAAATTATTTTTGCTAGACGGCAGGAGGCCTTGATTCACCGGCGGGGACAGAGCTGGCTTTGTATTGTATTGCCGCATTGTGTACATGTGAGGAAGTGTTTTTGTCAAGTTCTTGTAACTAAATTCTTATGGTCATTTTTCATTCCCAACAGCTGTTTTTATTTTATCTCTTTGGCCTAAACTTTTCATAATTTCAAATTTGGGGTCCTAGTGTCTTTTATTTCCCGAGTCGTCAGTCTGTTTCCAGAATACTGAGGTCAGAGCACAGGATCTCCTTGGGCTTCGGAAGCTGGCTGGAGCAAGGACAGTCTTTCTCTGAGGAGCCTGCTTTCAGTTCCACTCGGCAGGGAACATTGGCCAGGCACCTGGCATCTATATGCAACATGACAGCTTGCTCAGTGATATGCCGTATCAACTTCATGCTAACCTCAAATGCTAGGAACATGTGGATGTTAAGTGCCCTGAGATATCGAGGTGCTAGAGTTTCAGTGTGATCTCCTCACTACCAGTGTAAATTACAGCCGTCTTCTGAGTTGCTAAGAGGCACATTCTTCCAATTTACTAGCATCATGGACTTGCAGGTAATGTTCCTGCATCTCAGATACGTATCGATGTGACACAGACAAACCACTGTCAGTGTCTCTCACTCGTGTTTACTGTGACGCCATGTGTGGTGAGGACATACATTAACACAGGAAAACATAAAGGTAAGGAAAGGCGTGTTAATACTATTATTAATTACTCTGCCGAAGAGGGAAGTTGGTTGTAAAATACTCTTACATGAACCAGAATGGTAACTGTTTCAGCCACTCCTCAGTTAGGGGTGGCTACCCTCCCCCGCAAAGAAAGATGGTATCAGTAAGTACACTTGGCATCCATCCAGCCTGTGAGCAACAGACAAGCCTGTGCTGCACAGATGCGCCTAGAGACCCAGCTCGAAGTATTTTAAGGGCGAGCAACAAGGCACACTGTACACACTGATCTGGTACAGACAGCTAGGGACTGAAGTACAGGAAACACGCACATAATATATACTGGCCTTAGCTCTAATTTTCTTCCTCTAAATTGCAAGTTCAAGTCCTAGGAATGGTCTACATGTAACTACCGAAGAGCAAAGGTGCTGACCCTTGCCATGGTCACCCTATAATGCTCGTCTCCCTGACCTCGGGACACTCACACCAGGTCTCCCCTAGGCTGGAGAACACTCTATTTGACCAGTTTCTCAGTGGTGGGAAACTGGACAAATGGAATGGAACAACAGCAATGCTTGATTCCAATCCTGTCTGCTCTTAAAACTCAAGCATGGCTGGGAGTAGTGGTGCACGCCTTTAATCCCAGCACTCGGGAGGCAGAGCAGGAGGATCTCTGTGAGTTCGAGGCCAGCTAGTTCCAGGACAGCCAGGGCTACACAGTGAAACCCTGTATCAAAAAAAACAAACAAACAAAAAAAAAACAAACCAAAACAAAAACAAAACAACACACACATAGGAGACAAAATTTAAAAAGAAAAAACTTAAGGATGACTTCAGCCACTCAATTTGAGTAGATTTCCACCACAAAACAGGAATCCAAATCAGGTTAGGAAACAGGTATAAAAAACAAAACAGAAAAGCAACAAAAACCACATGAATTCTTTGTCTTTTATCATTTAAGAAGACATCCTTACTAGCTAATGGCCTAGTACAAAATTTGCAAAGGAAAAACTCTCTAGTAAAAGGGGGAAGTCCATCTACAGAGCAAAATTCAAAGCTTTAAGTAAGTCTAAAATAAATTAGCCCAAGTGACCAGTGAGCTGATGCATAGAGCAGATGGCTCGTCTCCCTGGCTGACGGCGCTGCTCATAGCTCATCCTCAGGAAGAATGGCGAGAAAGCTGCCTCCTGTGTTGACTCCTCAAATAACAATGGTGTGCTGGCTAAAAGACACTGTCTTTTTTCTCATTCGCAAATATTATTCTTTCCAACAAAGCTATTTTCATTGTGAACTACAACAGCAGCAAGGACTGTAAATGCTGATTTTCCTGGCATGGTCACCATGAAGTCCTCTCAGCCTCCCTCCCTCTCCTCGCCTGTTATTGTAGGAGGTGTGGGTTGTGTCCCGCCGCCCGGCCTGCTTAACCCCCAAAATAACCACACAGAAATTGTATTAATTAAATTACTGCCTGGCCCATTATATCTAGCCTCTTTTGGCCAACTCTCACATCCTGATCTAACCCATTTCTACCAATCTGTGTAACCCACAAGGTCGTGGCTTACCAGGAAAGATTCTAACCAGTGTCAGTCTCAGGCAGGAGCTTCATGGCTTCTTGGCTCTATCTGCTGCTTTCTTTCTCCCAGAATACAGTTTTGTCTTCTCCGCCTATCTAAGTTCTGCCCTATCAGGCCAAGCAGTTTCTTTATTGATTAACCAATGAAAGCGACACAAATACAGAAGGACCTCCTACACCAACCTGTCTGTTTTTATGGGTGTTCAGTGATAACAACGGGTGCTGGAGAACAAGCTAGCCTCCACAGGCCTTGGTTTCCTCATTCCTAACATTTGCCACTGATCTACCTACCATCCTAATGCTACCAATCTTCGTAGGCAGCGGTGAAAGCTGAAACCAGTGGAAACAAGAATTTATAGCATCCATCCAGGGATCATAGTACACACATGTGCACACACAAGTACGTAGGCATTCTCCTGGAGAAGGATCAGGTGCCTAACATCCTACATCCTGTCTGTCTTGAATAAGATTCCCTAATCAACAAGAGTAATCCCCACTACAGTACAGAAGACATCTTATGTTTCAGTGCCAAAAGCGAGAATAGTGCCATAGGCGGGAGGGCAACGGAGATGGTCCAGTCCTAGTGGATCTTCAAAGACCCAAACGGTGGGTCTGTCCTCGAACATTTCATGTTAACGCAAAGGAAAGCAGATGGTTAGGGCAATTTAGCTGCAGTTTCTGACCTCAGAAAAGCGCTGTGTCTTTCCTAACCCTGGACTCATCAGAGAAACACCCGAGAACTATTCTGGCCAGTAACTGTCCAAGCCGGTTCACACTGAGAAAGAAATGTACCCTGTGGACCGGAGCACAGTGGGATTTTAGTAGGGACAATGGGATCTTTTTTCAGTGACTTAAAGTAGTACCAAAAAGAAGTGATGTACTTAAAGAAAATAATTCTTTTTTGACTAATACTCAAATTTAGTTTTAGTGAACACTGATAGCTCCTAGAGAGTAGGAGAATTAGCAGAACAGATAGATCTATCCCGACAACTCCCAAACAGTCTTTGAAGGAACCCTAAATAGATTAAAGAATGGGACAGCTTTACAGTTCCCTTTCCCCCCATCACTTTACAAAGCAAAACAAAACACAGCACCCACTATGCCACGGAAGCAAGGTCCAGCAGAACCTGTGCTGTGTCCTTAGGTGGACACACTTGCTCCTGACAGACAGACAGAACTTCATAGGCAAGAAGAACATTACAAATCTAAGTGATCAGTGTGTAGCGGCTTTCAGAGTTCCGCTCTTCATTCGATGGTCAAGGCTCATGTATCTGTGCAATCCTTCAACTAGACAGCCGGGTGTAGGTCACCATCCTCTTCTAGCTTCTGAAATAACTTTATACTTCGGAGTCCAGATTCTCGCTCTCCATTTTTCCACAGAATAATGAGATGATCTGCAGAGCATGTCACTAGTCCATGATCTTCAAAGTATAAAAACATCTGTAAAATAAATTGAAACACTAGTTCAAGACCATCAAGAAGAGGCTAACGCTAGATCACTGTGTGTGCTAACAGACGAGGAGGTCTCTCTGGATTTGAATGCAGAGTCTCTAATGAGTGGCTCTCTTATTTCAGTGTTGGTGAGCCAAGCCAGGCTCTCCTGTGGCTGTTCTACCACTGAGCCCCTAAGCTTTGCCAGGGCTCACTTGTGCAGTCTGGACTAGCTTGAAGCCTACAACCTCCTGCTCTGTTAGCCTCCTGAGTGCTAGAATTACAGGCATATGCCACCTAGCCTCGGGAAACTTTTTCTTTTCAAAACCTGTCAGTACAGCCTGTATCTAACATTTTAATGGATTTTGTTGATCAACTACAGAACAACAGTAACAGCGATTTCTCAAGGTATCTTCTGGGTTTACCAAAATTAATTATTCACATATGGGCTTTAGTTTGATTCTGTCAGGTCTGGGTCCCCTCACACTTGCATTATTTACTAGTATGGCTACTAATGAAATTGCCTGAGATAAACACTGACTTCAGCGATCTCTGTAAAGCAGAGGTGATGTGTCAGCACACAGCATTTACTGAGAGACTTCAGTTTAAAAGCCAGGGCCAGCTGCAAGAACTGGGGTACTAATGCTTGAAAGCCGGGACAGTTGTAACAACTGGGTGCCAATGCTTGAAAGCCAGAGCAGCTGTAACAACTGGGTACCAATGCTTGAAAGCCAGGCCAGCTGTAACAACTGGGTACCAGTGCTTGAAAGCCAGAGCCAGCTGCAAGAACTGGGTACCAGTGCTTGAAAGCCAGAGCCAGCTGTAACAACTGGGTACCAATGCTTGAAAGCCAGAGCCAGCTATAACAACTGGGTACCAGTGCTTGAAAGCCAGAGCCAGCTGCAAGAACTGGGTACCAGTGCTTGAAAGCCAGAGCCAGCTGTAACAACTGGGTACCAATGCTTGAAAGCCGGGCCAGCTGTAACAACTGGGATACTGATGAGAGATTCTAATCAGTTCTGCCCTGTAGCATGCATGTCACCGAAACTCAGAAGAGTGGAGATGCAGCAGTAACTGGGGAAAGGATGTGCTAGAGAAGGAAGAGCATGGAGGCCAGTGCAGATCCAATAAAGCAGGATGCTGTGGATGGAGAGACGTGGGGCTAGAGAGACAACTAGGACTAAACTAGGGCAAGGCCCTTTAGGACCCAGTGTAAGAAGGGATGAGCCGAACAAAAGTCAGGGACAAGAGAGTAGGGTCAAAGGTCGGGACTTACTGATGACTACCGAGCAGAAGGGAGAAATATAGGAGCAAACTTTCTCAGGAGCCGGGGTCCTCAGGGCATGCGCAGAGGGTGAGAGCACAAAAGCCCTGAGGATATTCAGGAGGCAGCACCTGCTAGCAACAGGGTCTGAACTTGCCAATGAAGTCAGAAGAGCTTTTTAAAAATGCAGGATGGGGGGTAGCTTGGTGACAGGTACTTGCCATGCGTGTAGAGTATGGAAAGCCTTGGGGGCAGCAAGGAGGTGAAAGTGCGAATGCTTTCAAGGACTTCCTAACCCTCTCACTTACCTAATGACAAACGCACCATTTCTAAGGTCTCCTCTATCCTTAAAACTTTTAAGTGTGTGTGTGTGGCAGGAGGAGCTGAAGAGTGGCTCAGCTGTTAAGTGCACTGACTGCTCTTCCAGAAGGCGTGGGTTCGATTCCCAGAACCTACATGATACCTCACAACCAGCTGTAATTCAGTCCCTGGGGATCCCAACACCCTCTTCTTGCCTTCTTGGGCACTGCAGGCAAACACCCATAAAACATTCTTAGTATGTTCAATGAGTCCCCAATATTTTAAAAATAAAGCCCAAACTCCTTGGCCTTACTTCTTTCGGCTTTTCTTTGATTGGTGTTGGTGGAAACCCAATTATTCCACCCAACCAATCTGCCACAGCCAACACACTGTCTCTGCCTGTGGTCTACCACATGGATGCTCACCATCTGTAACCTGCACCACAGCCACCCGAGCCAAAACGAAGCCAAAACAAAGCCCTGAGCTACTTCTTAAAGGACAGCGAAGATGAGCAAGGTACAGCACCCAACAAGAGAGGTGGCACAGGGCCTTGGCTGTGTACCTTTTAGTCCAACCTAGCCTCTGAGGTGTTGCGGGAGAATTATCTGTATTCTGTCAAGCATGTATTTTAATAAAACACTGATTGGCCAGGCAGGAAGTATAGGCGGGTCAACCAGACAGGAAGTAGAGGCAGGGCAATGAGAACAGGAGAATTCTGGGAAGGAGGAAGCGCATTCCCCAGTCCAGCCCAGACCACCGAAGAGGAAACACGTGACCTGCCCGGCTGAGAAAGGTACTGAGCCCTGTGGCTAGCACAGATAAGAATACTGGGTTAATATAAGCTACAAGAGCTAATAAGAAGACTGATCTAATGGGTCAATCAGTTTTATCACTTACGGAGATCTCTGTGTGATTTTCTTGGGGCTTGCCAGCTGTGGGGTTGGGGTACTAGCCGGGATAAAAATCCCAACGAGCAGGCCCCTCATGCTACACTGAGGCTCATCTCAAATCCTCTGTCTCTAGAAAATTCTATAGAATACACCAAGAAGTGTTCCTTTTAACTCCCTAGCTGCTTTTTACCAGGGTCAGCCGAAGTAATCTTGATTAGCAGCTCACTGGGTCTTTTTCCTTCCTCTCTACTGAAGTATCAGATCCATGAGGACAAAGGTTGCATTTTAAACCTCTTTTTAAACTTCAGGAAATGGTCAATGGTCTCTGTGGCTGCTGCTTCTAAGTAAGTATAGATGCCTACCCAAATTAAAAGTAATTTGTTCCTCACTGGCCAATTCAGGAAATGCATCCCTTAGGGTCCCCTCACTGCTATTCTTACACCAATGGAGCTTACTGTCAATTATCAATGTGTCTGCAGTTCCACGAGGGAGACTCCTCCGCATAGTTCCTGAACCTCATAATGCAAAGTGATGCAGTCACAGGGTCGATCACTACGGTTAATCAACGGCAGCTGGAAACAGTGCTCCAATCCTAAACTTGGTTATGATCCCTGGAATTAGATTCTGTTCAGGCTCTTATCCTACACACACAGCCACAACGTTCTGCACGTCACCAACATTGCCCAAGATTGATCAGCTAGCTTCACCTCCTATACAGTGGAGGCTAAGCTCCTTTTGTTTTTTTAAATTTATTTATTTATTTATTGAAGATTTCTGTCTCTTCCCCGCCACTGCCTCCCATTTCCCTCCCCCTCCCTCATCTGCCCAAAGATCAATCAGGGTCCCTGCCCTGTGGGAAGTCCAAGGACCACCCACCTCCATCCAGGTCTAGTAAGGTGAGCATCCAAACTGCCTAGACTCCCACAAAGCCAGTACGTGTAGTAGGATCAAAAACCCATTGCCATTGTTCTTGAGTTCTCAGTAGTTCTCATTGTCCGCTATGTTCAGCGAGTCCAGTTTTATCCCAGGCTTTTTCAGACCCAGGCCAGCTGGCCTTGGTGAGTTCCCAATAGAACATCCCCATTCCATTCTCTCAGTGTGTGGGTGCACCCCTCGAGGTCCTGAGTTCCTTAAACAACAAGTAAGCTCCTTCTTAAACCAATACATTGTTTACTTCCTCAAATCCTATCTCTAAGAAGGACGACCCTAACCACTTGTACTATCACTATCTTATTCTGATTCTTATCTTGCCAAAGCCTACAGCTGAGAATGTGTGAGTCTTAATTACAGCAACTGCATGAGAAAAGAACCGTGCTGCAAAAGCAGGAGCTGCCTGGACTGCACGCCTACTAAAAGTGGTACCTCCACAGAGGATGAGTGGCCGATCAAGTCTCCGATGAGCTCCAGGGAACACGTAGTGCCGTTTTCTTGCTGCTTTTTAACAGGCTGGCTGGCTTGTTTGTTCACTCTTCCAAAGCCCCACATATTAAAAAACCCTACAAAAATACAATCATTTCAGTCATTTCAAAAGCTCCTGTGCTTTTTCCTTACTGAAAGGCAGAAAATTTCAATACAATCGTGTCTCATACTTGCGTGTGTCAAGGGCTAAGCTGAGAGCACTAGGCACTAGCCAGGACCTGTGGATATATTATGTTGTAGTTTTCTTACCTTGCCTAGCTCCACATCTTTTCTACAGCCCCTACTCATCCCCCAAAAAACCAGACAGACATTGGAATGTAAGAGAAGTGAGCAGCCTTGAAGGTTTTATGTAATCCTCGAAAATCAGGGAGAAGACGTATCAACAAAACAGAGGGAAATATTTCTCTCTCTCTCTCTCTCTCTCTCTCTCTCTCTCTCTCTCTCTCTATCTGTGTGTGTGTGTCTGTGTCTCTGTCTCTCTGTCTCTGTGTGTGTGTGAGAGAGAGAGAGAGAGAATCCCAGAACTTCAAGTAAACTGAAAAAGACAAATTAAGAACATCAGTATTTGACATATTAAGAATTAACAGTTAAATTCATTCAAATATCCAGACTCATTTTTCAAATCAAACCCCTAAAAGAGCTCGGGAGATTATGACATTAACAAGGAACGGCAAGTTTTTTTTTTTTTTTCTGTAGATCACATTCAGTGTTAATAATGCTTTTCTATCAATCGTACAAATTTTGTGTCAGTCAGAAATATAGACAATATTATAGGTGTGTAATTACTTCAGTAGGCTACCTGGTCATTTGAATTATGTAAAATTTAGTTTTCTCTCAAAATAATAAAATTGCAATTGACTTCAATTGAAATAAAGAGATAATTTTACACTGAAGTGAAATTCAGATGCCAACTCCTAATTCCAAGCTGCCAGTGTCTGAGGCCTACACGGGGCACATTCTATGCGGCTGCTGCGGCTCCTCATCATCACCTCTCATTTCCCTGCTGGATGAGATGAGAACGGAAGGAAGAAGGGGAGGAGAAAGAAAGGAGGGGAGGAGCAGGAAGAGCATGCTCTGGGGGGGAGGGCACGCACCTGTTGGGACAGGTTCAGCTGCCGGCTGCTGTTTCTCTCGGACCTCCCAAATGCGTACACTGCCATCTTCTGAGCATGAGATTAACTGCCTGTCAGAACAAAAAGCCAGATAGAAAAAGCCAGAAAGAGTACTTGGAAGGCCGAGTGCTAGCTGCTGAAATCGCTGGAGCCCTCAACTGACTACAGTCAGCTGTGGACAAGACCATTGCAATTGTGACGTTGGCTCAAGTGACGTCTAATATCATCTCCATTTTTTTTAAAAGACTATTCAGAAAAATGACGCGAACTACACAATAACCTAAGCAGTCTCAATATCCTAAGCAGTCTCCTCCTTCCCGCCTCTTTTTACATCTCTTCCCAGGGTTCCTCTCATCAGAAGGATGCTGCGTGGAAAATGCTACTCTGACTTCATCAGTGGAATCTTAACTGCCAAATCAACCCTCATTTATAGCCTCAGACAGCAAGGGCTACATCCGATTTTAGCCATAAACATACAACACCATTAAAAAATTAGTTTATGGAATATATAAAAATAGTACATTATAAGTGATCCAGGTTTTTTAACCTTATTAACAATTTAAAATTTTCTTTTAAGAAACAACAGTCTAATTCATTTAACCTTGCTCTTGTAAATTTCTGTCTGTCATGTATTGCTGCAGACTCTTCAGTTACAGTCAGTCATGGAACATTCTCTATTTCCAAAAGAAAACCAAGGTCAAGCCGTGGAGCTAGGTTATGTGGCCACTGCAGACATCACGCTAGGGGCCTCGGAGCCGTGACTGTCTCGTCTTCGCAGAGAGATGGGAATGTACCTGTTGGGAAGTCTGTCGATGTGGAGGATGGTGGAGTCATGCGCAGTTTTCTGGCAGGCAATCACACGCTTCAGTTGTAGGTTATACACATACAGCCCCCTTCCAACGGCAACAAATATGTTCTGGGGGGGGGGAGTGGAGAAACTTCAGAAATTGGCATAAAACTAGTCTTTACTATAGTAGATTTCCTGCCCCTCTGTGACACTGGGAAGCCACTGTTACCTTCCTGGTCTTCAGACAGAAATGACAGTCCTGCCCTCTGCCGCCCCCAATGTCAAAGTCACCAAGGAAGGCTTAGCACACCTAGCAAGCAGAGGAAGGCTCTGCACAGGGCAGCTCAGCTCTGCCTTGGTGCTCTCTGGAGATCTGAGCTACAGGCGTGGGGGCTGCTACCAGGGCCCTGCAGCAGAAGGTACCGAGGTGCATGTAGCCTGGGCTTCCGGAGAACACGGTACCCTTGGGGATTTGCTCAGTTGCTTTTGTCTGGAAATGGAGTCAAAAGGACTCGCACTGCACATCTTAAGCCTATAAACAACCCAAGAAGTAGATGCGGCAGTGGTACTAGCTGAAGGTCATCTGAAGGATTAAAGGAAAAGTTCTAAACCTAGCATCAGAAATGCCTTTCTGCTAAGACACTTGAGTCTTCAGAAAGCGTTTTTGCTAACGTTCCCGTCACCTCTACCTTACAGCATCTGCTGAGGATGAGGGGAAAGCATGGATGTTACTCTCCAGACTGGCAAGTTAAAAATGTACGAGACTGAAAGGCTGGTAAATGGCTCAGAGGGAAGGCGCCTGCCACCAAGCCTGATATCCTGAGTTCCATCCCTGGGATCCAGGTGTGACGGAAGGAGAGAACCAACTCCTGCAAATTATCTTGACAGTCACACGGGAGCCGCAGCACAACTGCATACACGTACACGCATACTCATGTAAACATACAAAGAAATATATATTTTTTAAGTTTTTAAGAATTAAATAATGTGAAAAGTGATGGAGGAAAAAACTTGGCACTGACCTCCAGCCTCCATACTCATACTCCTGGCATTGGCTATAGCACCGCATGCAAACACCCACGCAGCAACACGCGTGCACACGCACACACTCACACACATACACACAAAAGTGGCACACAAAATAGTACAAAGAAAAAGTACTATTTCTGTTTTTTCAACAAAAATAATAAAATGCTAACAAGTATAGAAATTAGGATAAAAAAGCACAAAATGAAATAAGAAAGGTTTCCTTCGCTCCCTTTCTCAAAGGCTATGAACACTGAAATAAGTAACTCCCCTTCAACACATTTCCTGAGGCACTGAGCTTAGAGAGAAGACCTTTGGATCAGAGGCAAGAGTCAGCAGTGCCAGCGCTGGCTTTACAGCGCGAGCTTCACAAACTCTACTGCCTGGCCAGAGACAGACAGCAGCTGTTCTCGCCCAGGGATCCTGACCAGGACACCGGCCACCTACAAGGGAAACGTTTCTCACAGGTTTAACTTTTCCCTCTCTAGGACATACATCAGACCTGCAAACAAATCAAATAGGAACCTCAAACACGACGGGACAGCTTAATGCAGATCAAATTAGGTATGTAAACTCGTGTTCCAATAACTTCTCTGCCTGCAAGATTAGGAACAAGGACTAAAATCTCTTCTTAACACAAGTGGTCCATTCTTTATGAAACTATAGGCCATTTTAGAACCTGAAACCATTGGTAGTAACCTTTTCATTACTTTGAGTGAGTGTGTGTGTGTGTGTGTGTGTGTGTGTGTGTGCGCGCGCGCGCTCAAGTGCATTCATGTCTTGGTGTTTTCCATCCTGTGGATCCTGTTGTCTGAAACCAGGTTGCTGGGCTTGGTGGCAAGTGCCTTTGCCCACTGAACTGCCTTTGAGCCTCCCCGCTGCCCACAATCATGTCTAACATATTAGGATTTAAATATCAGGTGCTGGTTTTATTTGTAACAATTATAATTTATACTTTTTACCTCTTCATCACATGTGAAATGATTAATAGAGATGTCATTTTGCTTTTGGCAGAGTTTTATTTCTTGCTGGGCATCTGGCTGTGGAGACGGGTTCCAGAAGCTACGCTCACAGGCCTGCACGGTCCAGTCCAGGGCATCCCAGATGATCAGCTCTCCAACATGGGAACCGGTGACGAAACTTGTATCTAGAAAAGTTCCCCAGCGCACCATTACTCATCAGGTTCTCTAGGCTAAGAATAAAAGTGAACGGGCTTCCTAACTGTACCTAGACAAACTAAAGAGGAAGGTGAATACGACAGTAAGAAGTCAAAGGTATAGTTCACTGACTGAAGATAAATATTACAGTTTGTGCCAATAAAAATGCCACCTATAATGCTTGGTCAACTTTCACAGGTATTAAAATAAAAGAATCTTCCCTTAAATGATATGCCAAAAAAAACTGTCAATCAAATAAGTAGTTCTAGAACTACAGAGTGGCTAAAGAACACTAAGAGAAGCAGGGCAGGGGAAGACATACAAGGAAATATCTGCTTGGCAAAAAATAAATAAATAAAAATTAAAAAACAAAACCAATACACATATGATTTAAAAATGGGGAGAATTAGCAACTCAAAACAGTTCATTACACTCAATACATATGGCAACCCTAGGAAGTACTAAGAATAAAAGAAAACAGATGGAAAATAAACATGTGATAACATCTCTAACTACTTTAATAATCAAAGAAATTTTAAGTGATCTATTTACTAAGAGGAGTCAAGCTGTAAAATGACAAACACACTGACCCACCAGTTCCGCCTGAAGGAATTGATCCTGAGGGAAAGGCAAATAATATATGTTCAAAGCTGCAAGACAGAATCCTAAGAATCTGAGGTCAACCTAAATATCCAACTGTGGACTAAAGTAAAAATGACAACCATAAAATAAAATATTAGCTACTGAGAATTAGCTGTAAAAGTACATTTATACTGACTGGAACTATGTTCACACCATACTCTTATAAAACAGTAAACCATGTACATACAAATGCATACATCTACATGTAATCGGGAAATACACAGAAATATGCGAACTAGTGTTTAATACTGAATGAGGGCACAATTTTCATTTTAATTCCATTCTTAATTTAATTCCATGTTTCTTGTTATTATCATATTTTTATTCTGAATATAACTTGTAAAACAATAAGCTTTAAAACCCTCAAATAGAGTTAAATTAAGGACCTAGACAATTTGTACACCAGACAGTTGATAGATACTGTGCAGCTGCTAGACTAAAGATTCTCTCTCAAGTGTAATTTATTACTGCCTTACATATTTAGGGTAAGTCAGAACAGAACACTGCCCTGAGCACAGGGCTTAAGCAACAGTTCCGGCTCTGCCTGCTACTAGCCAGGTAGTCTCAAGGAAATCATTAACCTTTCTCTGCCTTGGATTCCTCATGTGTTAACTGAGGATTATTATAGAAAACAAATTAAATTGTAAATACCTAGCCATTTCTAAAAAAAATAACGTTATCTTGAGTATGGGTATTACTCTACATTAGCAGTATTTAAATGTGCAGTGATTTACAACTTAGGAACACACAGGTGGGTAATTATAACTTTATTATTCCATCTGTCAAATAAACCTGCAGGACAGAAATCCGCCACAGCCAGATGAACAATCTCTTAGAAATAAAAGTCACCAGCCATCCCAGATATTATTTTTATCTTGGTCTCGGAGTCATAATAGGTAGCTTAGCAATGTCTGCAGCTACTCAATCACTACAGGATTCGTTGTGGGAGGAAATAAGTTTAGCTACGATCTCTGGAGGAAAACAACTTTCCAGCTTTAACGCTGCGGCAGTTTGGAGTACGTTAGCAGTACCAATCTTTCCACGGCCTCCTCTGATTTCACTCAACTCCAAAAAAAAATCAAAGTTAAGGATGAAAAAGACACTCCTTGACCCCAGGCCTGGGTCTGTAATCGACACAGAGTTAAAACTTTGAGACCACGCAGTTGCCCCTCTGTGGTTCTTTTACACAACAGGAACACAGTATCAATGATCTCGTGGATCTTTTCACTAAAAGCAAAGGACTGGCATTCACTTTAGCATAGAATTCTCCCTGTGTGATTATGTATAGTTCCAGACAGTTCACTCAGAAGGTTTCACACCAGACACCCTCACTGATGCTAACAGTGGATGTCTTTCATCCTGTAGTATCAAAATCCACTTAGGAAACTCTCTCCCAGCCCCCCTCTATCCATTCCTCACAAGCGCAAATGCTTTGTGAGCGCCATACACACTAGCAGCATGGACAAGCAAAGGAATGAAATGAATACATAGAGCCCTTTGCCAGAAGAGAGTAGGAACATCGGCTTATATTTAGGAAACCCCAGGCTTACAGACCCCTTCAGTAAGTTTTGGCACACATCAAACATAGTTTCGGGAGTTCAAGTAGATCATTCCAAGACTGCCCTGGGATGACCTCACCAAAAAACACACTTCTTTTTTAGAAAGTGTGTGTATGCGTGTGCATGAGTGTGTGCATGTGCATGAGTGTGTGTTACATGTTTCTATGTTGTATGTGTGTTTGCAGATATGTGGGCCTCTGTACATGCATGTGGAGGTGAGAGGAGCATGTGGACACCCAGAATAGCTCTCCACCTTACTCCCTTGAGACCGGGTCTCTCACTGAGCCTGGTACTCACTGACATTAGCTAGAATGGTAGCCAACAAGTCCCAATGATTCTCCTTTCTGCACCTTCACCCTTGTCCTTGATGCAGTTATAGGCACACCCAGCTTTTTCTAAGAGTTCTGGAGATCTGTCCTCATGCAAGCCCTCTGACCCGCTCAGCTTTCTTTCCAAGCTTTAAAAAATACCAAATGGTCATCCCTGAAAACATATACACAAGTAACATTATACAGGCATTAGAACATTAGCAGGTCAGTTATGCACACGCGCACACACACACGTGCACGCACACATAACAACACTTAATAAGAAAACGAGGTCATGAATTTAAAAGAGAAGAAGGATATATGGGAAGGTTTGGAGGGAGGAATGGGAATGGGGAAATAGTATAATTACATATTCTTTATTTATTTTTGGTTTTTCAAGACAAGGTTTCTCTGTGTACTAGAATTTACTCTGTAGACCAGACTGGCCTCAAACTCAGAAAGCTGCCTGCCTCTGCCTCTCTAGTGCTGGATTAAAGGTATGTGCTACCATTGCCTGTCAAGAAATAGTTTTCTTTCTTTCTTTCCTTTCTTTCTGAATGTACCTCTGTTGTGATGCATGAACCGAGTAACTGGCCACTGGCATTAAGTGAGTGAGTGGGAAAGAAGCAGGGCCGAGTGAAGCGGGGAACCACAGAGCAAATCATACAAGATCGCCAGAATCTGCAGCACTTCCGCGTACAAGATCCAGCCAATAGCAAACCTTTCAAACATCACCAGACTACCTAAACATGTGTCATTCCTAAAAAATGCTTTTGCTGTATTTATTATTTGTAGTTCAGTTTTGCAGTTTATAAAGCAAAATTACTATGGATTGTCTGTAACTCTCATTAATAATTTTTCTTTAGCTTTCCATTATCCATAAGATCCCGACAAAGACTATGTGATAATCCATGTAGCAGCAGAACTTTAGAGGTAGAAGCAGAAAGATTGTAAGTTCAAGATCAGCATGGGTAGAGAAGTGGGGGTGAGGGACTCCTCAAATTTTAAATTTGTATAAGCCTCGGGTTGACGTATAGCTAGCTCACTTGATTAAAATGCATTGGGTTCTCACCTTAGCAAAACGTAAAATAAAATAAAAATTACAGGAAGTTATAATCCTAGCTGTATATTGCACAGCAAAGGCTGGACCATGATGCTAACTAAGAATTACTTGGTAATAACGTGTTATCTTCCTTTAAGTAACCATGTTGTTTCAATGATGCCAGGACTTCACCACTAAAACAAGACAGATAACTAGACCTAACCAACATAACGGACAAGAACCAGTCCTTCTTTTTGTAGAATTTCCAGTACCTTGTCATGGTTCAGTGTTTCCAAGGAGACTCAAAGAGTTGCCCAGATAAGAACTTGCCTTTGGAGCTACCATTCATGGCTAGAGAAAACAACCTCCGACCACTGTTACTTCCAGTACCACAGACCATCTGGTCCTTGGGATGACATGCAAGTGGTTCCTATAGGATGTTGGCTACAGAGAAGAGGACCAAAGAGCACTAAAGACACAAAGCAGATCTGCGTTTGGTGTTCTCCATACTTCACCCCATCTCATGTTCCTACAACTTATTCCTCCGAAAGAGCCAGTCACACCCCAGGTCTCCAGGGGCTCGGGGGCTGTAGCTCCTCCCGCTGTGGCGTGCTCCCAGCAGTCCTACACAGCCTGCTCGCAGTCTCCACCAGAACTCTCCATGTGACCGATACACAGATCTCCCAGTTCAGTTCTGATGATGTCAGCCGTCACTTATCTGCCAGAACTAACTGCCAAGAGCCAGAGTTCGTGATCCTCTCCTGCCACCTCAAGTCATGCTCACTGGTAGTGACAGAGCCAGAGCCACTCGTGCAGAATGCTAGAATGTTCTATGTTCAGATTCACAGCCTGTGATGAGCATCCACAGCCACTAGCAGTACCTGAGGATAGTCACACCCAACTCTATCTGCCTGTGCTTAAGTCTTAGACCACACTGAGACCTGAGCCAGGCTCTACTGTCTCAAAGCTCAGAGTAAGAGGTAACAACAATCTCCACTAATCTATATTTAAGTGGTAATTCTGAAATATTGGAACAAAACAAGATGAAAACTCTGAAATCGTACATAAGAGAAACGTATACAAAGAGCTTACCATTGATGTTAACCAGTGACAGAATACTATCCTGGTGATCAAGGAGCCGTTTAACTTCAACGATATCCCATTCCAGCAAGCCTTCTGTAGGTGCTACTAACCTAAAAATTACTAAAGAATGGTTATTTTACTAAATGTTCAAAGAACATAAAATACCTTTTTACTCAAAAAGCATTAAATGCAATGTATACATCATGCTGGAAAAAAAAAAAAACAACTCCAAAAGAACCTATTTATACCAGCTTACACCACTTCTTTAAAAAAAAAAAAAAAAATTGAGCTGCTTAAATGATCTCCTTAAACCCTCAACCAGGGTGTCCTTCCAGGGTTCCTTTGCCTTGCTTCCTTTAACTTCCTCCACTTTCCACAAGGCCTCATCACACATCAGGAGTATCTCTCCATTCCCACCCAGGCCAGTGACTGGCCCTGCCCCTGGATCATTTCCACTATCAGTGCTCTCCACATGTATGTCTAGGCCAGCACGCACTGCTACAAAACAAGCTATAGATTCCTGGCCTTCAACTTAGCAAAGGCTTTAGCAGCTGCCAAAAAATAAAAATAGCAGTTAAGTAAGAGAAAAGGACTTTTCAATTTGGGGGCATATACTATTAAATTATAAACCCTCCGCAAATATAGCTTCTAATTTCTTGATTATAGATGTTGAATATGTTCCTTGGTTTATTATCTGACTTTAAAAATTAGTTTTATTTATCTAGGTAGTGGTGACACACATCTTTAATCCCAGCACTTGGGAGGCAGAGGCAGGCAGATCTCTGAGCTAGAGGCCAGCTTCCTTATTTAAACTACAAATTCTAACGTTAGTTAACACATAAAACCTAAAATCAAGGCCGGGCGATGGCGCACGCCTTTAATCCCAGCGCTCGGAGGCAGAGGCAGGCGGATCTCTGTGAGTTTGAGACCAGCCTGGTCTACAAGAGCTAGTTCCAGGACAGGCTTCAAAGCCACAGAGAAATCCTGTCTTGAAAAACCAAAAAAAANAAAAAAACCTAAAATCAAATCAAGTGGTTCTATCAATCAATCAACATTTATAAAACATCTATGATATTCGAGGAGTTCTAGCTTCCAACTGTGAAGGCCCAGTTACTGCAGACAGGAGACCTGTGGAGACATGGCCATCGGTATTCTATGTTCCCATAGGCCACTGGAGCCAGAGCTGTGCATGCGCAGAGACGGGCATGCCTGAGAGAAAAGGTGGACAGGTCCCACAGCCTTCCCAGGTGGTGGTAATCAACTATCCAAGTCTCTCTTTTCCTCAAAGTCCTCGCGGGAAAACAGAACATGGCACATTTCTTCCCGTAATTCTGACAATATTTTGCCAACTGTCAAAGAATTAGCAAGATTATTAAATTCTAATAGCCTTTCATATTTGAATTGTGGCTGTGAGAAATTCTCTCTGCTAACACCAAAGAGAAGTCTTCTTGACATGGATAAACTGAGTGAAAACACTACCGCTAAATGATTTTAGAATAAGTAATATATTGTTACATTGACTATTAGGAGACAGTTAACAGTGTAATCTATTGACGAGAAGAAATCTGACCTAACACTGTGAAAATGGCTCACCCTATATTATTTTCAACAACCCAAGAAGCCAGAGCTAGGGCAGAGACAGACATCTCCAAAATAAACCTGCCTTTATCTTTCTAGCAGAGCCCATGTATGTATTCATGCAGCTGTCCAGACATGGAAGTGTGCACCAACGTAAAGAAAACAGATGATATACTCACTCAGTTCTTTGCCAACTGCTGCCACAACACAGTTCCTAGGGATTTCAACCAAAGCACTGATCCCTTCAGAAAAAAATATAAAATAAGGCAAATCATTTTCTCTCATGGGTTACATCAAAACAAAACTTTCTCAACTTTATGTAAGTCATTTCCCATAAAACATACTTGAAACCTTCGACATAAACACTTCCTTTCTATCTTACACATGAAACTGAGTTATAAATTTCTGATCCCCATGAAAGACTTTTTATATATAAACAGGCTCTGAGTGTTTCTCCTGTGGTAGTAACATGGTATATTCAACCATTTCCCTTATATTTATATATATTATATCCCTTAGGATAATCACCATCAACCAACACATGAAGGCTAGTTCAATGAGCTCACCGGGCTTTCCCTCAATGTAACTTTAAGGGTATGCATGCTCATAACATAGCTAAACGAGCTAATGTAATCTTGGAAAAGCCATATCTGGCCTCCATCCTGTTCCCTTACACAACTCCTAAAATCCTCTGAGTCTCCTAAGACACCATCTTTCTGTGTCCCTGTGACACGCTTGTGTCCGGTCAGTCCCTGGCAGCTATGGATGAGAGCTGCTTATGAGCAGGATCGAGGCAGGAGGAGAAGCTGGCACTTTCAGCCTCACCTCTCAACTCCCAGGGAGAGAGGGACAGAAGATAATGTTGGTCACCAGTCACACATGGTTGGATTAACCATATCTACAGAAGAAAGCCTCCTTACAAACCGGGATAGGATTTAGAGAGATGCAGTAAAGCTGAACGTAGACAATTCCTGCAGGGTGCACACTTAGGGAGGGCACAAAGGCTCTGTGCCCCTTCCTCCCACCTTGCCCTTTGTAGTTCTTCTTTGGTACCCTGTGACAGACCCTAAGTGGGTAAATGTGTTTCCCTCAGTTCTGTATACCACTCCAGCAAATTGAATCCTGGTTTATAACCAGGGGGTCAAAATCTAAAACAAAACACCAAGCGGGCATGTCAGTGGAATGACGGGTAAGGAAGGGCTGAGGACTAAGCTCTTGGCCTGTGGGACTGGACACTACCTCCAGGCAGACAGAGTCGGCCTGAGAAGGGTGGACAGAGCTTTGACTAGGAGCACAGAGGAGGGAAGCTCCTACGGAGCAGCTAGCCATTCCCAGCTCGATGCTCCCCCCTCTAATCCAGCTAAGGGAGAGGCCTTCAAACAGCATGCTTGCAACTAGTCAGTGCATTACCCAAACGACCTGAGTTACTGAGATGACCGCCTTCATTTATTTATGTTGGGTGGCTGCTATTGTCGGAACTGGCCCGCTGAAGTCCAGGTTTTGGGTATTCATCCTCGTCAGCCTCCCAAGTAGCTGGATTGCTGCACACAACACTGCCCTCAGCCTTAAACACTGAATTTTCATAGCTCAATCATAAAATGGTTTCAGACTAACCGAAACTTCAAGTATTAAAAGTTGAAATTCTGGAACATGAATTAACATGAAATTCTTTTAACAAAGTTAGTCTTCCCTCTTTGATATATGTAATTTATAAATGAAATTTTTAACATATATATAAACAGAGATGTTCCTTTCTTTTCCTTCTTACCTGTCAAAGATTAGCAACACTGTTCTGATGTCAAGTGCATGTCCGCCCTGCCTTCTCCCCCACAGGGCATATTTTACAAGTTTGTTTTGTGTGCACATGGATGAGATGGAAGAATTGTGAACGAGCATAGGAGGACATGGAAAAATGGATAATGTTTCTGCATATTTGTCTGTTGTTTTTTGAGATGCCCAGGCTGTACTCAAACTTATGAACATCTTCCTTTTCCAAGAAGAATTTTAAATGCAGAAAATGTTCACCAAGGGGCTAGGGAGATGGCTTAGGGGACAAAGGCGCCTGCTGTCAAGCTTGAGGACCCGAGTTTGACCCTGGAATCCACATAATAGAAGACAAGGACTCACGCTAGTTGTCCTCTGACCTTCATACGTGTATCATAGCCCATGCCCCCCACACGTATGCACGCACACACGACACACATATACACATGTTCACATACATATAATAATACATAAAACTGCAGAATATTATTAAGTGATCAGAGTCTTGCTAGCCCACACTTGGGTTTGGTTATATACTGAAAGTAATCAAAGGTTATCATGTAAAAGAGATCCTATGTACCCATGTTCACTGTGACACTAATGTAGGAAGGTTATGGAATCCACCTACATGTTCGACAACCGATAATGGATAAAGATCATGTGATCAGCACATATACACAATGAAGAATTAGCAGCCATAGAAAACAAAATTCTATTATTTTCAAGGAAGTAGATGATCTGAAAGTCATCGTCTTGAGTAAGAAAAGCCAGATGCAAGAAGACAGTGGTGCACATCTTCTCTCATATGTGGAAGGAAGATGACTTTTGGGGGGTTAGAAAACTAATGCAAACATAAGGATGACAAGAGAGGGAGACAGGATGGGTAGATATCAAAATACATTGTTTCCATGTATGAAAATACCATACTGAAACCCAATACTTGATACAAATAACATACATATGAATATAAATGTTCATTCAATTATTTGTCACATGAAAATACTAATTGGGTATGGCTACCCACAATCCTACATGGAATTATCACATCATGTTGTGGTATGTCTCTTTAAAGATTCAACTGTCTTTTCAATCAATCGCATCTCATAATTCTCATGCCTGGTTTTTACCTGTGTCAGAAAGGTGGTTGGTCTTACACAGCAGATCTAATTTTCGGTTCCACACACCTAAGTCATTACCACCCGAGAGCCAAACGTCTAGTCCCTGAAGAACAGCTAAGCACTGCAAAATTGATTGGAGATGTATTGTCAGACTAGAAATTCTAGCACTCGTTATCCCATGATTTTAAATTGTGTCCCCTAGTTCTTTCAAATCCCTCCTTTTGATAGGCGGTTTGTTTGGCTTTTCTGATTACGAGTTCTTTAGGAGAGTATTGTCTCACAGCATTGGAGCAGAGAGACCACGTGATCTATAAGGCCTTCACGCAGTGTAATTTGTAGCGAGGTCACAGAAGACGCTGGGGCTCTCCTGTTTTCTCTCAGCTCACTGCTGCAAGGTGACAGTAGAGCAATCCCGAGCCTCTGAACAGGGCAGAGCAGCAATGTGCCAAGCCACCTGGAGCCTCTGAGGACATGCTCGACCCAGTCGGAGCCAGCACCACTCAGCTAAGAGCCTCTCTGTTCCTGAGCACAGACACCGCAAGTTTGTTAGAGCTCTCAGGGGTCTTGGGAACCACTCATAGACAATGTACTGACAATCCGTAAAGGCCTTTAAAAAACAAAATGGAGACTATGATATAGTTTTTAATTTTCAATCAATTCTCAACCATTCTATTTGGCAGACTTAAAGGCTTCCCAGGATGCAGAATCCGTTACTTTACATGGGACCGTAGGGTCCCTTTCTTCAAGAGTACAGACTCACCAGGCCCTGCCCACTATAAACCCATCAGACCCCACCCTCTATAAAACCACAGGCCCCGCCCACTATAAACCCATCAGACCCCACCTTCTCATTTGTTTGTCCCTGATCTCATTTCCAACTGAAACATTTTCACACTTAAATAATACATATGATCCCAAAAACTTTGCCTTCAAATGGCTGTGTAAAAGCAGCAATGTGTAAAACCTAAAGAAGAAATTTAATTTATTAAATCGTCTTGAGAACAACAACACTAGCATTAAAAACCTGAGTCTGCGTCAGACTTTACCTTCACGGTGGACTGGAAGCAGGAGACGCTCTGGATCTGTCTGCCAGTGTCACAGTCCCACACTTAGACTAACGTTAAGAAATAATTTCCAACTGGAATTTCAAAACTTTAATTAGGAGATGACCCTTCTAATTAACAATCATATCAAAGGATAAACAGACACACCAGGCGGGGCCTGTGAGTTTATAGAGGGCAGGGCCTGGTGGGTCTACTTATCAGAAAATCTTTAAATAAAATCTAAGCTATCTAGTGATGACATCGCCATAGATCCAGCCAGCACATTGTCACCGTCATCATCACTGTCACCGCCACCGCTGTACTATCCGGTGATGACTCCGCCATAGATCCAGCCGGCACATCCTCACCGCGGTACTATGAGGCCCTTTAAAATGCAGTAGAGCAAGAGCTCTGGAGCGCTAATCTTCATGGGCATCAAACACTGCCTCTGCCTAAAGGGTTCTCTTGGGAACAGTTTACCACGATGCAGCGAGCCTGTGCACAACGCTGCATGCGAAAACTTCCCCATCTCCCTGCAGTCTCTGAGAGCTAGCTGAGTGCTCATGCGCGGCTCACCACCGCTGCGACAGGGACTGTGTCACTGGGACTGTGTCTGTGCTGACAATCACTGTAAGGCCCCTCGCCACACGGTGAAGGCTCAGTTTGACTTAAGGAACGTGATGATCTTTATAAACTTTTAATACTACTTCCTACACTGTTATCCTCCATATCATATACATATAAATATCATATCATATACTTGTAAATGTAAATAATATAGATGTATGGCAAATACATTTTATAACATTATGACACATATTTAACAGTATATTTTAAAGTTAATCATATAATATCTGACTTTTTTTATTAATTCTATTTCACTCTTCCAATGCAGTTAATTATAAAAGGAGAGATACCTGTATATTCATACGTTTGTGTCACTCTAAACAAACTACCCAGTCATAGAAAAGCTCTCCAATTAGACGATGTTTTCTGGCCTCAATCTCCCAGTTCTACCCCTCAGTCTTTCCGCAGATTTCAGTTTGAAAGCTTAATGCTCAGTACTAAGAAACATGGACTCTTAAGACCATTACTTGACAGAAAAAATAAATAAAATAAAGTCTACCGTCAACATTTAATTAAGAAAGTTAATTAACAGAGGTCCAAGGAGAGTAAATTTAGAATCCATCTGGATAAAATGAATGCCAAAGTTCTCCGGGATTTTGTTTTAAGTAAGAGTGATTCCGTAAACACGGGAGGCTGTGTGTGACCTCAATACTTACGGGTCCCAGCATCTCACCCTGTACTGGGACAACAATTCTACTAATTGTCTATAATACTAGTACAGTATCTTATAAAGGGCTTAAAAAGACACTATTTTAAATTCTACTTCTGCAAAAATTACAACATAGAAAGAGACAAGAGCTTGAATCCATAATGTTTTCCTCAAGAGTGGCAGTGATAGGCCTTACCTGGCCTAAGGATCTAACTGAATCCCGCTTCAACGTCAGCCCACTTCAATGTTCTGACATTTTCCTACCTATAGAACAAGTTATCTAGAAACGGAGTCAGCTTCTGAGCTCAGTCAAAGTGGGACCTCAAGTCGCATGTCCTAGTTCAAGAGAGGGCTAAGAAACCATTCCTCCTCTGGGCTTACTTCTAAACTTAACAGAGCTTTTAAACAGGCATAGTTTGTCCTGGCTGACCTGATGCTTTCGAGAGAGGAAGGGAAACTGAGTCAGCCACACACTGCTTTATCAGGAGCGTGTGTGCCACAGCTCCAGGACCCTGATGGCAGGCAGGCTGCTGGCCACCACTCCGCCTTCCTGGCCAGATGTCTGTGGCTCAGCACCTCTGTCTCTACCCTCTCACTTGTGAGAATGACAGAAACCCCTACTTCATAAGACCATTTTAAAGATTACGTAAGTCAACATGTGTGAGATGCAGTAATCCGCAGCAAACAAGCGTACTTCCCAGAGCAGCGCCGTTCCTACTGCACTGGGATTCTATCGGGAAAGTCGGGGAAAGCAAAAGCAGCTTCGCACCTTCAAAATCTGCCTCAAACACCAAGACTTGACTACTGCACAGACCCACTCAGCAGCAACGAGGCTCTCACAACGCAGGCCACACACAACAAGGAAGTGAATTCTTTTCCAGGCCAATTCATCCTAATTTCCCTAAATTGAGGTGATATTTTAAGTCCACAACTTCCATCCCTCCCTTCTGCATAACTTGATGTAATAGAATCTAGAACTCTAATTTTGTACTCCAGAAAGCGCTGCTCCAGCCGTGAGGTTTCTGAACGACAAGCCCTGACCTGCTACTTCCAGCCACCAAACACGTCAGGGCACAGCTCGTGAAGACCTGACAAAAGTCAGTTTGCCATAAGAATGCACAGACAGGCGCAGGTGCTGGGTCCCTGGTCACCGCACTCTGGGGGTAAGGATATACCGACGGTCCTGTCTGCAGAGGCTGTCAGGATGAGCTGATGGCCCTGCTCACAAGAGTCGAGCGGGGGAAACGCAGTGATGGCCGTTATCTTCTGGCTGTGTCCTCTGAGATCCAGGAGCTTTTCTCCTGTCTGAAATACAAGTAAGAACGTTAATAAACTTACCCTTTCCAACTTGAAGTCCTAAATAACATCAATAATAGCTATGCAGAAAATAAACATACTTGCCATCTAAAATTATGTGTTTGGAATTTAAACTTTTTTAAACAATCAAATACAATCTAAACAAATATCAAAAGCAGATGTGAATACTTTTAACTATTTTCTAGTTAGTATGCTAGTTTATCATATTTTCATAGTCAGTTTAAAGAAATACTCTTTCCTGTGGGTTTTAGGAACTGTATAAGTTCTGCAGCAATAGCAACAGTTTACTCTGTAGAGAGAAAACAGAATCCTGACGATGCATGTGTGCACGTCTGACCTCTCTACAGCGGTGAGTGCAGAAGCAACAAGAGCACAGTGGTCTCCAGGTGTATTTACCCCAGCACCGTTCCCAGCCACTCAGTGTCTCCTGCCAAGGTCTCCCCCTGACCTCCCAAGTGGAAACATACGATATATATACATTTCAGACCTTCCCGAGGCTTCGGGATTTCATGAATGTGTTTATAATACAGCGAGTCCTCAGCATCCACCATTTTTAGAAGCATGGATTCACCTCATTTTACTTTTCTGTTTAGAAACAGTAATGTAGGCCAGGCTTGCTTCAAATTTATCAGGAAGCTAAGGCTAGCCCTCTCTTGATCCTCCTGGTTTTCACCTCTAGGATTCAGGTGTGTGCCATTATTTCTGGCTTGATTCAACCAATCTTAGCAAAATTACAGTTTTGTTTTGTTTTTTAATGTGCGTGAGGTTGCATGACGGTATATATCTGTAATCCCAAACTTCAATATACTGAAGCAAGGGGACAAAAGTTCATTCTGGGCTAGACCGAGTCTCAATCAATCAATCAAAACAGAATAAACTGCCTGGACTGAACATGAAAATACTTTTCTGGTCATTCCCTACAGCATTTGCACTGTGTTAGGCATGATATATATATATATAGTAGTCACATGGGCATCTGAGCCCTCAGTGTGGGGCAGGGAGGACTGGCGCCACCCGGTGGACACTGTGGTGTAAAGGACAGCTCCACCTAAGTAAGACCAGAGAAAGATGAGGACTGATAATAATTATCTTTGATTCACTGCAGACTAGCTGACCACCTAAAGATGGTTCAGTAAGATAAAATCTCTCTGGGGCTAGAGAGATGGCTCAGTGGTTAAGAGCACTTGCTGCTCTTACAGAGGACCCAAGTCAGGAGACTCATCTCTAACTCCTGGGGTTCAGACCTCTTCTGCCCTCTGCAGGGACCACCCCCCCACTCTTCTCTCTCTCTCTCTCTCTCTCTCTCTCTCTCTCTCTCTCTCTCTCTCTCTCTCTCTCTCACACACACACACACACACACACACACACACACTTGAATAAAGTTTTAAAGATTAAAATTTTTTTCACAAAAAAACCCAAAACATTTGTTTGTCAGGATGGAAAAATCTTAGAGAAACCATTCTCTCTTTATCATGAAACACTGTTGCAAATGAGTATATCTAACTAACCCTTGTCAAGTATTAACCAATCTCAACTGATGAACTGATGAAAATACACCAACATGCCCCACAAAGCGTTAGTGAAAGCATGATAGTATTTAATTGGTACACACCTGGGCATTCCACACAACTATAACGCCATCATCGCCAGCAGATGCAAATCTGGTTTGAGAAAAGAGGCCACAAAGAAAAATCATTAGTGACATTTAAGTGATGAGACATTTGAATGTAATATTATTTTAATAAATTATGTTTGGAAAATATGTATTAATATCTGATATTAAGGAATGTACCAAGGCTATAATACATCGATTAAATACTAACAATAATTTTTGTATCTTTGTTCATATTACTATATTTGTACTGGCTTCAATATGCTGATCAAATATTAAATGTTGATATTATATTACTACTAAGAGTGGCTAAGAATTAATTGAGTTATTCCCTTGTCAGGCTTTGTGCTAACATTTTTTAATTAGTATACAAAGTATTAAGTGTCATATAGCACCTTCAAACAAAATTTGTTTTTGTTGATTTTTCTCCACCTCAACAGCCTCCTTGGGTCTGCTTCCCTGTCACATGCTCTGCTGCCCTCCCACGCCCTCCACACTCCTTTCCCCTCTTCTGAGCCCTTTCTAGTTTCATAGGTGACACCAACTCTCATATCTACATGGATCAAAGGCTTGGATCCACATGAAAGAGAACACGCCAACATTTGTCTCTCTGAGTCCTCGTCACCCCGCTTTATCTAATACTTTCCAGACAAAACTTTATAACTCCATTGTTTCACAGCCAAATCAAATTTCATTGTGTACATATACAACAATTTCCTCACCCACTCATACAGCGATGGACACGTGTGATTAGTTCCTTTCCCTGACATTCTGAGTAATTCATCAGTAAACACGGATGTGCAAGTCTGTCTGTGATAGGACACAGAGTCCTTTGGGAATGCATCTAGCAGTAATATAACTAGGCTCTATGATAGTTCTATTTTTAATTTTTGGATAAGCCTCCACATTAGTTCCCATAATGTCTTTACGACCATTCTCTTTCACCCGCAGAGAATCAGGGCTCCTCTTTCCACACATCCTTGCAAGCATTTGTTGTCACCTGTTCTCTCGATGATATACATTCGGTAACCGGGAATCTCATGGGGGGCGGGGTGGGGAGAGATGCTCCTGAGTGTAGTTTTAAGTGCCCATGTGTGTATGTGTGCATGCAGACACCAGAGGGGGACACTGGGTGAGTTCTTCATCACAGGCACACATAGCCATGTCTGGCTTTTTACACAGACGTGGGAGATTTGAACCCATATCCTAACACTCGTGAGCAAGTAATCTTACCCATGAAGCCATCTCCCAGTCCTCAAAGCAGTATTAATTTGCATTCCCTTGATGGCTAAGGATACAACACCAATCTCCTTTTTATAAAAGTCTATGTGTATATTTGAAACGTGTGTGCGCACATGCATACAGAAGGCGGAGGTTGGACTCAGATTCTTCCTGTACCACTCACAGATTTATCTTTTGAGACAAGGTTCCTCACAGAACCCAGAGCTCGTCAGCTGGCTGGCCTGCAAGCCTTGAGGCTCTGCCTGCCCCCACCCTCCTACTGCCCGCGGTAAAGATGCACCTGACCCGCTAGACTTTTGTGTGGGAGCTGAGGATCTGAACTGTGGTCCTCGGGCTTGTGCGACAGGTACTTCATCAGCTGAACATCTTCCCAGCCCCTGGAGCACTTTTAACAATACTCATCGGCCACGTGCATTCCATGTTTGAGAACTGTCTACTTTATTAGCCCACTCAACGGTTTGGGGGGTTGACTGCATCTCTTTCCACGTCCTAGGTACTAACGCCTGGCTGAAGCATTGTCTGGCAAAGACTTTTCCTCCACTCTGCAGCCATTTGCTCACTTTGCGGAGAACATCCTCTGCTGTGGGGAACGTTTGAGTTTCATCTATTCCCACCTCTTAATTTTCTGGACCATTCCCTGTGCTAGCGGAGTCATAGTGACCAAGCTCTAGCACACTTGTATCTTGAAGTGTGTTCCGTTTTCCTCTAGCAATTTTAGTATTTCAGATTTTAAATTAAGACTCTTGATATATATATTTTTAAATATTTCTTTGTACAGAGTGAGAGAGATGGATCTGACTTCACCTCTGCACAGGTGAGATCCAGTTTTGGGAGAACTACTTGTTGAACAGACCGTCCCTTACCGTCTGTATACACTTTGACACTTTACGCCTACATGAGTTTATTTTTGGGTTCTCTACTCCACGCCATTGGTTTACATGTCTGGTTTCACGTTGCCACGGTGAACCTGTGTCAGCCGCAGCTCTGTTGTATAACTCGAGGTCAGGTACATTAGAACCATGAAATCTTACTGATGATATTTTCACTTACACTAACAAACATTCAGTTCTGCAAACTAACTTAACAAATGTTTATAATCTTGTAAATTCCATACCAGGTATTAGGGGTTCAAAGACAACGCACTGGCAGGATCACAAAGAACCTGCTGGGATGTCAAGGAAGCTACCAAAATGATTCTCGTTCCCCACTGGTTAAAACTGTGAGCAAAGCAGTCCCCATCAAATGAGCCAAGCTGAGAAGCAGACTCCGTCGACAGAATGACAGGCTAGGGATGGAATTAAATTTTATTATTTTTATGAAAGGTATTTTAAAACTGTTTTTAAAAGCAAGACTTCTCCTTTGCTCGTCTTGGCTTTTTGGTCTTTTTAAGTATAAACTGGGTGAGATTTGTAGTAAAGGTTTTCAGTGAAGATATTTCAAATGCAGAGTTTAAAGAAAAAAGTATGTTTGGGGCCATGAAAAGGAAGCTACAATAAACATTGCTGGAGCCCATCTCCTCTTCACCCTCGTTCCCTCTACCCTACATCAAGTAAAGCATCCTATACATAAATCCTATCAAGAAAACTATTTTAAATTACTATTCATCGTAGTGACTGTATTATAACAAAATCCAGATGAGCACCATTTCTAAGCAGGCGCCAACACAGCTTGTGCGGCAATCAGGCTTTAAAGTTGTCAACAGTAACTGAAGCACAGCGGTCTGTAGGGGGCACTAATGACCCAGAACCGTACCGAAGCTGCCTCACACTCTTATTCCCATCTAGTTGAAGTCAGGCTTTCATAATGGGAGAAAAAAGAAAGCCAGCTATGTACTGCATATAGTTATCATCCCTTAACTTAAGAAATGATGTTCCACTAATAGCTTTGCCATTTAGGCAGTCTGGTATCTCCCTCTGAGATCAGCGGTGGAATCCATAAAATCTCCAAGGTCGTCAGCCAAGTCCACAGTGCTGGTGGAGGCGGTATTGGCGGTATTAGGAGAAAGGAAGGTCGCAAGCACACGTTCTCACTCCTGCCCCCCAACACCTTCCTTAACCTTCCTGGGACACACAGCTCATGCTCGGCTTCAGTCTCCTGCGGTCTTCATAGGCTCAGGAGATCCCACACTCCGTTCTCTTTTCAAGTCCCTCATCAGATCCCCCACAGTTAGAGGTAAGAGAGCAGATACAGTCAGGCAGCTGCTAAGTAATTTTCCATGACACACTATACATTTTTAATGGAAAGATTATTAAGCCTCCTTAACTAGCTAGCTAGAAGCACACAATGTTCAAGTCAAATGCATATACACTGTTTACGTTTGTTTCAAAATGTGAGCGATTTACAAATTCCGGTGAGTAAAAAAAAAAAAAGAAAATGGTTGTCCTAAGCCCATGCATACCTCAGCAGAGTAGCTGATTTAAAAATAGTCCATCAAGTTATAAACGCAATGTCCAGAAGGGGCAAGGGATATGAGAAGAGTTGGAAGTGGGGGACTCAGGGGCGGATATCATCATGTCGTACACACGTAGAAAACTCTCAAAAAACAAAATTTGAAAAAAAAAAAAACTTTAAAAACTCCATTTTTCTTTGCTTAATGACCTATTCTCCAAAACCAAATACTCAACAGTACCTTGAGTATCAACAGTAATTGCTGGAAGCAGATCCTGAGCAGCTCGGCTCGGGGCTATCAATTCTCTGTATTATATAGCGAGAGCGGCGAGGGCGGGGCTCAAGGCTTAAGTTTGCTTTGGTATAAAACATCAATTTCTATTGATTCCCCAAACCCTTATAATTGCTTTTCTCCCGTTCAGAAAAGCTGCAGGTTTAAAATACTTTTTTTCTAACCCTGATTTTTAACTTCTCATTATTGTTATCATGTTTGAATTCACAGAGAGAAACGAGCTCTCGCCAAGAGACGACTCAACTGTTGAGAGATGAGGTAGGAGCACTGCGCCTCAGACTGGAATTCAATCAGCAGCACACAAAGTTAATTCTAAACAATGCTCAGTACTAATGCATGAAAGCACAGTCAATTTTTCTCAAAGGTCAATTACCCACTCTGTAGATCATGCGGCCTTTCGGCTCTCTTAAAATATATTTTCTATGGCTGATTTATTTATTGGCCATTTCAGTATTTACTGTTGCTGCTCCAAAGTGGAAACGATGCTTTGAAAAGCAAACCAATTACTTTGCTGCACACTGGCGTCTCTCATAAGGCAGCTAACAAAGGGTCCGGAGGTCTTCTGTGGGCTACAATTATCATATTCCACTCTAGAGATCAGCTGCTACAACAGCTTATCCAGAACCAAATCCAGTCGGTCCAGCACGTACTCTATTTCCAAACCAGAAGTGGGATTCAACCCAAGCCCTCCTAAAACTAAGAAACGCTGCAACCCCTGAAAGGAAGTAACTAGCTGTTAATCAAGGAGTAACTCAGACATCAATCAGTAAAACTTACTAAAGAGTTCAACGAAAGAAAGGTGACTGCTACCACGATGCTTCACCCGAGCTACCAGCTACGTTCCTAGAACCCAAAGCCTTCAGCCTCCATTTACGATACTGAGGGAACAGCTTCTCTGTTACACACTGTGAGTTTATTGAGATGATATGCTGGAGTCAGAAAACCACCAAGGCAAGTCATCTGTGGTCCTCGTCTTGAGATCCCAAAGCTGAGCAAACACTCAGAAGTGTGCTGTCCTTCACAATCTAAGGCACCATCAGTTATAAACACTGTTATTCTGTGTACCACTGGGGGGGGGGGCTGCCAAGTATATCTGAAGGGCATCAATTATGTGATGTGCCCAAATTTCAGAAGTTAAAAATGGAGGAAATTCTGCTCCTTGGGATCTGTGTAAGGTATGTTTCCAGGGCTGACCATTTATTTAATACTGGATAGCCAGTTGGTGCGCTCTCTCTCCTCCTCCTCCTTCTTCTTCTTCTTCTTCTTCTTCTTCTTCTTCTTCTTCTTCTTCTTCTTCTTCTTCTTCTTCTTCTTCTTCTTCTTCTTCTTCTTCTTCTCTCTCTCTCCCTCCCTCCCTCCCTCCCTCCCTCCCTCTCTCTCTCTCTCTCTCTCTCTCTCTCTCTGCATTCCTTAGTTGCCTTCAAACCAAGGTTTTAGAAGTACTTTTTGAGTCAGGTGTGGTGGTACATCCTTCGATCTCTGTATTCAGGAAGTGGAGGCAAAAAGGGTGATAATCTTGAAGTCAGTCTGAATACATACTGAGTTCAAGGCTACCCTGAGCTACACAGTGAGACTCGGTCTCAAAAAATCAAAGAATGTACCTCAGTCGTAGAATGCTTGCTTAGAATTTAGAAAGCCCAAGTTCAATATTTAGAACCATTAAAGTTCTTTAATAGCCTTTGTGATGACATAATTAAATGGCTAATAAAAATGACATACATGGAAAAACAAGTTTAACAGGGTGAGGCAGAGGCGGTTTAATAAGGAGCTACAGCAGACCTAGAATGCTCCACCTTCTCCTACGCTAAGTATAAAAAGTAAATTTGTTACTAGGGAACCGCCTGTGTAGTCTGTGTACAGACACTTTATCCAGAAACCAGGCATCAGCAGGAACAGGGACGTCCCCATCCTGCAGGAGCTCACGATGCAGCATTTCAGATCCCACTACAGGGTCTAGACTGAGAGCCCACAGAGAAGTCTCACGGTGCCAGTGTAAGAAACAGCTCCCTCTAACGCCTTCACTTTGAGCATCAAGGAAAAACCAGGTTCTCATTCTTGCCTACTGTATGCTGAGAACCGCAGAGCTCGACAAGGACCAACACCAAACAAGGCGGACTCACAAATAATCATTCCGTTCAGTATCTTTTACTCACAGGAAGCACTTTCAAATAGGTCAAGCCCTACAAGTTCAAAGGACTTGGCAAAAGGTGTAACCCAGAAGTCTAAACACAAATCTTTCTGGGTACAAACGGTAAGGAGGTGGAAAAGCCAAGACACAGCACAGTTGTGGCAATCCAGAAACCAGCTGTGCACTGCCTCACTACCTAACTCACACGGTCTTTCTATAGCATGGTAAATAATAAATAAATAAAAGGCTGTTGAATGGCGACTTCTGCAATGCCTAGGAAACAGATAACGTTAAAATCACCATTTTCTTTTTTAAAAAAAAAAAGATTTATTTATTATGTATACAACATCCTGCCTCCATGTATGCCCGCACGCCAGAGGAGGGCGCCAGATCTCAGTACAGATGGTTGTGAGCCACCATGTGGTTGCTGGGAATTGAACTCAGGACCTCTGGAAGAGCAGCCAATGCTCTTAACCTCTGAGCCATCTCTCCAGCCTGCAAATCACCATTTTCAATTGGTCTTTGCGTACTAGAACTACTTGAAGGAACTCACAAAGACAAACACTCATAAGACAATGACATGTTTTCAGGAATCAAGGGGCCGAGGCCACTGAAACTTCACTAGTTTCCTCTAAACAGCACTTTTTTCTTGACCATGAAAAATGAGTTCCACGGGTGAGAAAGCAGTTTGATGGGAAAGCTCTGTGGTAGTTCTCACAGCTGGCAAGGCTGGCCTACTCTAAGGGCGGCTGGGCAACGCGAGGGGGAAGGGTCAGGAGAGTAGGCCTCTGTCGAAGCAAATTGAGGAAGCTTTTGCTTGCTGTGGTTTTACTTCAGTTTTGAAATTTGTAAGGCATAAATTCAAAGCTTGACTTACAAAATAACCTGTTTCTTCACAGACACTGAGTCTTCCCTGAGGAAGCCGATCCACACTCAGGTGTTGTTCTAAGAGCAACACCTCGAAGTCTTCTGAGCACCGGGTAAGGGCAAAGCCAGGGAGAACGACTGCTGAGCTCGGTGTGCACCTTTTATTCCCCATTATTCATGATTCTTATCCCACACATGGACTTTTTAAATATGGGGGGGAGAGATTATTGATACTTTGCTCAGAATGTGCTGTTGAGATTTAGAATTCCTTCTTCATTCCTTGGGCTTGACAGCAATCAGAAATCCTCCCTTAGCTGCAGTTCCCCTGGCTATCTGAATGCTGTGTGTCTGACTTTTTCTTTGTTCTTGAAGCCAACCTGCAGTTCACTGCATAATGAGTAAGAACACAGACATGCTTGTTTGTCCAACTGAATACACTAGATTTCAGAACATCTTAAAGCCAACCTACACTCTGTGAAACAAACTTTAACTTTTCTATCCCCTGCCAAAGAAATTAATAGGAGCAGCACCCGTCCCCCTCCCCCCCATCATTAACACTTCAGTATCTGACACCTCTAAAGGCGCTGCCTAAGGAATATTTAGTTTCATGGACTCAGGGGTCACATTCCCCTTGCTGTCTCCCAATGCTTTTAAGTTTATTATGAGAAGCAAGACGCAGGTAAGATCTATGTATTACAATTGTCCAGACTCCTAAAGTTTCCTTTATTCTGCGTACTTGCTCTTCATATGTAGACTTTATCCCCTAGGTCGACCTAACCATTAGCTTCCCAAAGCATCCGTCTTCTCAGAATTCACAAGGAACTCAGTCCCCTCCCTTTGCTTTGCCACTTCTCAACACACCGATTGTTCTCTTCTTATGATGTGAAATAAGCCCACTATTAACCACAGTCGAGTCCCTCATTAAGAACTTGCTGTTCTCTTGGTAAGATGCAGCCTTTAGCGGTGTTGGAGAAATGACTGAGCAGTTAAGAATACCAACTGCTCTTGCAGAGGACCAGTGTTCAATTCCCAGCACCCATAGAGTGGCTCACAATTATCTGTAATTCAATTTCAGGGATCTGATGCCCTCTTTGGCCTCTGTGGTACCCAGCATGCAAGTAGTGCAAAGACATACATGCCAGCCAAATACCCATACACATAAAAATAAATCTGAGTTCTCTTACATGCCCTGCCATCACACACATGATGCTATCTATATTAATAAGTTTCGACCTTTGCTTTGAGTTCATTCATTACTGAGAACTCTTGTATGTGGGCATACTACACACATTACATGTCTATTTCTCTTGTGAATCAGCTTAACCTGTGAAGCTTCTGCCAACAAACCTATGGACACAGTTTAAAAAAAATCTCTTTTCATCCCGTGCACATCAGAAGTTACAAGATCACAATTCAGTTCTACTATTCTTCCTAGCCTCAATTCTTCTATGAGAAAGATTTTTTCCTCCCAAAATATTACTGATATTGATCCTAAGATGGTTTAAATAAGAAAAGCAGTATAGATCTTGATTTTGGTCCTTTATCAATTTTCAAAATGAGGTTCATTTCTTAGCACTTCCTTACAGGAAGCAGTAAGTTCTCTTTTTTAGGATCATTATGAATACATAGGCTTTAGACCTGTGTGCGATGCTGCAACTGGCCGCAGTTAGTTCCTTATCCACATTCAAACTGTCTTTCGAGTCTATGAACTCTAACGACACCAAGACAGTGATGTTCAAATAAGTAAGGAAAGAGTGGTTTTACCCAGAGATAACACAACGGGCTGGCTAAAAGGCAGGATTTAAAGTTGAAAAGTTATTACGCAAATCTGTGTTTATCCCCAAAATTAACGATGCCACCGCATCAGGCAGCTACGATGTCCCGGCTCGTGACACCACCTCAACCTTACTCACTTAGCTAACTGAATTAAAACCTAGCCACACTTCTACAATAGTCAGAAGACAAAAACTGTAACGAGAAGAGAGGGTGACAAGACACATGCTAAATGACAGCCATGATTTAAGTCAGAGTACATTCCAAAGCAACAAGCAAATTTACAAGTCATTCGAGAACTTTGGACCAGAACAAGGTTTTGTCTCACTGGCATTAAATGGGCTTTAGCAAAATCTATTACAGTAAGTGAGAATGCCAGATGGAAGGCATAGACTTTAACAACTTACTCCAAAGCCAGTAACTACTGGGCTACTGAACCTTGTGACAAAGGGGTTCTGCTTATAGCTTCTTCCAGGTACAGCTTCTTAAAAAGCGGCCCAAGGGCCCGCTTGACTGCTAATGCAATCTAAAAATTAAATGGTCTAAGATACAATATTAGAAGTGTATCAGGTCCACATAAGCACCTTCCAGTTCAAGAGGGGACCAGCTGCCCCGCTCTGAGGAAAGTGTTGTCCAATGGCTTCCGGCTGAGGACGTCAGGATCATTTCAAACTCAGACCGGCCGGTTGTGGTGGCGCACGCGTAGGTGGCGCACAGTAGGATTTGCTGAAGGAGGCAGAGGCAGGAGGATCACGAGTTCGAGGCCAGACTGGGCTACACATTTTCCCACATTGGAGCACCGGACTGAAATCTCAAGGTCCAAATCAGGAGCAGAAGGAGAGAGAGCACGAGCAAGGAACTCAGGACCGCGAGGGGTGCACCCACACACTGAGACAATGGGGATGTTCTATCGGGAACTCACCAAGGTCACCTAGCCTGGGTCTGAAAAAGCCTAGGATAAAACTGGACTCGCTGAACATAGCGGACAATGAGGACTACTGAGAACTCAAGAACAATGGCAATGGGTTTTTGATCCTACTGCATGTACTGGCTTTGTGGGAGCCTAGGCAGTTTGGATGCTCACCTTACTAGACCATTGGATGGAGGTGGGTGGTCCTTGGACTCCCCACAGGGCAGGGAACCTTGATTGCTCTTTGTGCTGACGAGGGAGGGGAACTTGATTGGGGGAGGGGGAGGGAAATGGGAGGCGGCGGTGGGGAAGAGTCAGAAATCTTTAATAAATAAATAAATTAAAAAAAAAAAAAAAAACTCAGACCGGACTGGCTCCGAGTCTCCGGGTGCTACGCGAGGCGTTAGAGTTAGGGGCCTGCTCTGCAGAAGGCCAAGAAGGGAAGAGACACAAAGCCTGTTTCCATCTAGAGGAAGCACCCGACCCAACAGGCAGTCCTTCCTCCGGGCTTCCCATGGTGCAGAACCAGGTCTCATCAGCACTGAGACAGCATGCCCTGGCCGATTCTACTTTGTCCTTTTTCTCTCTAATAATGCATACATACTTAATATTATTATAGTGTTTCCATGGGAACCCTAGAATTTGAGACAGTCTAGTCTGCCTCCTTAATTTACTGCACTGTCTATGATTTTCAGTACAATTTTTAAAATTGTTTTTCTGAGACAAGGTGTTAGAGCTCCGTATATAGATAGTCCAGGCAGGCTTCAAAATTTCTGATCCTCCTACCTTGGCCTCTCTAATGCTAGAATTACAGGCACGTGCCACTTCCCTCAGCTCTCTGAGCCGTTCTGATTACTGATTTCTATACTCTGAATGTAGTAAATGAGAAGGGATATTCTTAACTTAAAAATACCTTCTTAAAGACAAAGTACACTTTCTGTTCTCAGTGAGTTACCAAACAACACTGCCTTAAAAATTCAGCTTCCCCAGCTCCCGAGAAGCATCTTTTCCTGCAGCCTGGAGCTTCATGGGTCATCAGATTCTCTTCCAGTCATGACCACCTTCCTATATAACCTTGTCTGCTTCCTGGAGGAGCAAGGAATGGTCAAATGAGCGGCAGAACAAGTTAGTCTTAGAATGCGCTGTGAACTCGGTTTAGTGTGATGCGTCAGTGTTACAGCTGCGTGCAATTTCAGCACAGTCCATGTTCTGGAAGATTCTTGCTGAGGCTTAGCCTTCTGAAGAAGATCTCCCAATCAATATGACCCTCGTTCAAAAAACACCCAAGAAGAGAAGAAAAGGCAGCTGTCTGTTAGGTGATATACAGGGTTTATCTGGTATCTTCAAAAACCAATCGAGAAAATTTTCCACTCACTGGTTTTAAGTAAGCCACTGAGAAAACAAGAAAATCCTTCTGCAAAATTTCCAATCAGTTGATATTATCTAAAGACCTGAAGCGTGAAACCTGGATTACAATAGCTGGCCGTGGAACGCCTACGAAAACTACAGATAAATAAATCAAAGGTGTAACACAGAGAATTTGTTTAAAAACTGGGTAAGTATTTTCTGTAAATTAAGAATGCACTAACACAACAAAGATAATCCCAACTGAACAGTTAGAATGAAAACAACCTATCAATAGGCACAAACATTTGTTATTTATTTTAAAACACTTTGGGGGCTGGGTGTACGGCTCACCTGGTACAGTGCTTCTCTGGAATGCATGAAACCCTGGGTTCAATCTCCGGAGGGCACCAAACTTTAATGGTAAAAGCATTGAGATCTAACTATTTTCCTAATATTATAATTAATAGATTTTTCATATATTTGTTAAATCTTTATTTTTAAGAATCTTTTGCTACAGATTAAATTTTTAAAGAACATAGAACTTCAACATTCTACAGGTCTGCACCTAGCTGACATGTTCACGAGTGTCACCGTGAAAACACGTACTATCTGTCAGTGCCTGCTCCACAGCCACCACCCCACAACTCAGCCCTGCTTTCAGATTCTTCTAGCTGTGGAATAATTACCCAGAGGGCACATCCTAAAGGACAGGCAGCATGAACGTGGAACCCTAACAGCCTGCACAAAGCTTAAAGAGTAGATCCTGAGAGTACACTTCATACTTATTACCTAATCTTGCAAACAATATGATTTTAGAATTCCGTAAGGCCTACATAATAGTGGCTATAAGTTAGTATCTGGATGTCTTTAACCCAGTAACTTCCTGGGATAAAATATGACACATGAAACCTTCGGTTACCCAAAAATTCCACCTTTGCAGAAATGCTGTTTCCCACAGAAATGGTCATTTAAGCCATAAACAAATATTATACTTACAAAAACGGAGGGGAAACGAACATTAACCAAAGGCACAAGCAGGCTATGCTATACCTCCATGCCATGACTTGGAAAATGATGCAATCTGGCTAGTAACATGCGTTAGAGGCAAATCTTTTCGAGCCATGGTCGAGACATAGTGTGTAAGTATTTTGTTGGCCTTGGCCCTTAGTTCCTAAAAGGGAGCCTCTGAACCCTTGAAATTTCCTTAGTGATAGAAGTGGCTTCAATATTCATGTTACTGGGTGACTCGGTGTCAGCTCTTAAATAATGTGGCCAGGGGGTGGGCTACGCTGAAGAGATGAGCCATGAGAAGTCTTGGGCTTCCTGATACCACAGGATAGCAGACCGGCTTTCCAGAAGTGTGATTATGACTCACTGCACAGACATGCCTACACAGTGACACCCCACTCAAAACTGCAAGTCCAACGTTCCAGGGGGCTCCCCCCTGACAGCACACACAGCAAGCCCTGAGGACCTGGGGGTTCTGCGTTTGGGACTTTCAGCCTCCCTTCATCCCAGGCTACCCAGCAGACCTTGAGGTCTAGTTTGGAATAAAGCTGTAACCATTCTATGATTCTTTACGAGGTCCTTTCATTGAATTTTCAAACCCAAGGAAGAAGCTGGGACTTGTAGCTATCTGATCAGAAGTGCACATGATATGGAAGAACGGAGGATGACTGGCATTTGAGGTGAGGGGAATGCTGGGAAGAACTCAATCTCTGAAACCTGGCCTCACTTGGCTCAAGTCAGAATTAAACTACACATGATAAAAAGTTTGAAAAGACAGCCAACAGACAGCAGCAGGTGAGTGACAGCCATCATAGCTGCAATTACTCAGGAGCTCAAAAGAGAAGAAGCCAGGTCACCAGAGGGACTTCAGGGGCAGCAGAGCCAGGTCAGGTCAGGGTAGGCTGCAGCCCAGCTGCATAAGCTCATTCAACAGCTACCTGTCAACGCAGACTGCACGTTAAGTCACTGAACTAAGTCGGAGGAGGAGGAGGAGGAGGAGGAGGAGGAGGAGGAGGAGGAGGAGGAGGAGGAGGAGGAG